>NW_027279461.1:0-89024 GCF_046629955.1 Centroberyx affinis
CACACACACACGGAAAGACTGTCTCTCGCTTTCTGGACATTCCAGTGTAAGCACCCCTTCTCCCTTCTCTCTCTCTCTCTCTCTCTCTCTCTCTCTCTCTCTCTCTCTCTCTCTCTCTCCCTCGTCCCAGCAGGGGGTCGATCGTTCAAATCGAGAACTTTTTATTCCATCAAGGAACTTTTTTGTCTCCCGTTCTCCCTTTTCAGAGCAAGGAAACGGGTGCAACGAGTTTATTTGTCTTTGTCTGTGTGTGTGTGTGTGTGTATGTATGTGTGTGTGTGTGTGTGTGTGTGTGTGTGTGTGTGTCTGTGTAGAAACAAGGCAGCTGTTCGAGCGAGTCTTTGCCTGTGCCAGTGGGATTTTGTATTTGTGTCAGGTGTGTGGGTGTGTGTGTGTGTGTGTGTGTGTAACTTAGGGAGCTTTTTGAATGTGTTTGGCTGTGTGAATGAGTGAATGCGATTTTAGGTGTGTGTGTGTGTGTGTGTGTGTCTGTGTGTGTGTGTCCATCCATAAATATGGCTGTATGACTTCACTCAATGGCAGGAAATTCCTTCACTGGGTAATTTGTCTCGATTTCCATTAAAGAAACGCAGAGAGTTCAGACCGCTAACAGTCTTCACTACTCACACCAAGGCAACAGGTTTAATAGACAGAGATTTGAGTTCTGTTATAAAAGTCGATATCCACAATCTGAAAAGAATAACACCAAACTCTTCCAAAACTATTGATGACATTAAGGTAAAACTCAATTTTGAAAATAAACACTTAATTATTAGCAATTTCACGATCTTTGCCCAGCTAATAGGCTACTAATATTGTTGACAGGATAAAGCTGCACTAGGCAGGTTTAGCTAATTGCAAATGACTGCTGCATAACCGGAGGAGGAGCAGGAGTGATCAATTTTTGTGATCATGTTGCCGTTCTCAATAAACTGGCCACTGAGTGTAGCGTTTTGAGCTGAAAGTCTGAACCTGATCTCACACAAATACATGAAACAAACACGACTTGTTAACACCAGATTACGTGTTGTTGGCACGGAAAGTGTTAAAACTCAGTTTTCCCAGCATGAGACGGTTCCATGAAGGAGACGCGACTCTAACCAGGCAGTAGAGTCTCAGTGCAGCAGCTCAGTGGACAGGCAGGGTGTCGTGGTCGGGTGCTGGATGGACCATGAGTTCGACTTCAATGCCGGAGACCAGAGTTCAATTCCCAGCTTATAGGAAGGAAATTTCTATCCTTTCATTAACCTTAACCAAGTTGTTTTACTTTCTTAAACTGAACCGTTAGACAACCTTTAGCTGAAAATGTCGTGTCCAATTCATGTTTTTGTCACAGAATCCAATTAGCGGTGGAGGAACATAATTTTCCACATAATTTGTGACCAAAGCACGTAAATCTGTGTCAGAGTTTGTGCTCATTTCACAACTTTTTATGAGATCATGTCGGAAAGTCTTCATTCCCAGCCTTGTTACAGACTCCAGACCAGTTCTGTTCAGTCACTTCATTGTCAGAAGTGAGGATTGTAATCACAACTCACACCTGACAAACACAGCAGACCTTCCACATGCTTAAACTCACACACTAACACCGAAGCTGCATCGCTACTATTGGGCTGACTGATCCTGTGAAGCGGGACTGATTTGAGTTGACCGTGCAGAATCCAGCAGCACATGTGTGTGATAAACATGATTTATGTGTTTTGAATCTTGAGCCTGTTGTTCACGTGAGGATTTGACCCTCTGAGGGCCAAACGAGGGCTTCGGGCTGATAAATGGTTTCGAGGTGAAGGGGATTTACTAGAAAGTGTCGGCAATAATGATGAATAACCTCATTATGACACATATTACACACACACAAACACACACACACACACACACACTGCACACACAGTAAACACACACACAGATACACAGAATGAGGCAGTAAACAGGAAACAGTGACAGGTAAAATATGACGATAGATCATAAAGTAGATTAGATTAGAAAGTAGATAACAGGGTTCCCACTGGCCTTGAAAATCCTTGAAAGTTTGATAAAACTAAAATAAGGCCTGAAAAGTTTCTGAAAATGAACAGATGTCCATAAAAGTATTTAATTTTTTCTTTAAAAACATAGCACCCAAATTTCACCCGTATATGCCTCAGCTCTCTGGATCAGCAGTTCCCATCCTGAGAAAAACATGAAGGTTTAACATGAAGATTTCTGGCCTTCACAAGATCAGGAGAAAAAAATAACGAGGCTTCTGGTGTCATTTTGATGTCATGCCTTACCACAAAACATGCCAATTTTGACTCCTTCAGTTTCACCAAACAAGTCCTTGAAAGTCATGGAAAAGTCCTCGAATGTGATGTCCAAGTGAGTGTGGCTGTCATCCTGCTTTGGCTTTCTTCAGAAAAAGACGGAGCACAGCGACTACATGGAAGTCACACAAAGCAAATATTCCTTAAAATGTACACTTGGAGGATTCACTTTCACTTTCACCAGCTTCCATGATGTACTGTCTCACAAATATGACATCATTTGTTGTTGCTCATTTGTGAATGCGTGTCGCTTCACAGCAGAGGTCCGTTCATACTGATGTTGGATAGGAGTCACTCTGCAAACATGGATGAGAGCAGTTAAGACAAAAAAAAAAAAAATCGGATATAAGCAAAAAATCGGAATTGAGCATTAAGGCCTGTAATGTGAACTGGGCTTTATTCTGAGCCAGACTGATGAGAGGTGTTTTGACTCGGCCCCTCGCCTCGCCGTGAGTCCGCTCGGTTTATTTTAACAAGTCGGCGCGTCCACTGCGATGGAGCCGCTGACAGATGTGAGAGCCAGCTGCTGCTCCTCGCTCACAAGCCTTCAGCTCGCGACCGTGAAAACCAGAGGGTCGCCGGTCCCAAACCCCGGACCCACTGGTGAGTAACGCTCCCCTCTCCTGGCTCCTAAAATAGGCCTAGACCAGTGATTCTCAACCTTTTTTTTTATATCAAGGACCCTAATTTAGTCTACATGTGTGCCACGGACCCCCATTTGATTCTCGAACCCAAATCTGAGAACAGTTTTATTGTCAGATATGATTATGTCCAGAATTCCATGACTATCTGTATTGTATACAGCAGTGGTTCTCAACGTGGGGTCCGGGGACCACCAGGGGTCCTTGAGAGGGTTCCAGTGGGCAAATCGATGAATTGTTAAACTTCAGAATTATTTCATTTACAAGAAGTTAACACAATTAGAGAATGTAGGAGAATGACTGTTCTGATCATAGTTTCTCTGTTATCTCTCTACCTACAATACAGACAGTCATGGGATTCTGGACAAAATCATATCTGACAATAAAAATATTCTCAGATTTGGGTCCGAGAGATAAAATCTCATCAAATGGGGGTCCGTGTCCCTAATGTGGACTAAATTCGGGGTCCTTGATATGAAAAAGGTTAAGAATCACTGGTATAGAGAGATAACAGTGAAACTATGATCAGAACAGTCATTCTTCTACCTTCTCTAACTATGTTAACTTCTTGTAAATGAAATAATGGTGAAGTTTTAACGATCCATCAGTTTGCTGGAACTCACCAAAGGACCCCTGGTGGTCCCCGGGCCCCACGCTGAGAACCACTGGCCTAGAAGCTTCGCCGAATTAAAAAAAGGCTAAAAAAAAAATGTCAAATTCATGTCTTAATATTTCACCAAAAAACCCAGATGATCCAGCTGTGAAGGATGTGAGTGTTTTGTAGAGGCAGCCAGTAACTTTACTGCTGTTCCATGAGACGATTCACTTTCATCTGTAATTTAGTTAGAGGAGATGTCACTTTATTCCCATGGAGGATATCTGGTTTTGGAATGAAACCCTTCATCTGTCTCCTCGTACGTAAACAAACACACACACACACACACAGTACGGTCTGAGAAACACACACACACACACACACACACTCACACACACGCACACACACACTCACATTCTCTTGGTCTGCCTGAAACACAAACCCAGTTTAGCCCTTATTAAAAACAGAATGTGCGCGCTCATGTGTGTGTTTTAGTGTATTTGTGGTATATGTGTGTGTGTGTGTGTGTGTGTGTGTGTGTGTGTGTGTGTGTCTGTGTGTGTGTGGTGTGTATGTTACATTTACATTTAAGAGCATTTAGCTGAAGCTGTCATCCAGACTGACTTAAAATGAATGGGACAGTAGAGTAAACTTAATTTCCCAGTACACCATTGTGTGTATGTGTGTGTGTGTGTGTGTGTGTGTGTGTGTGTGTGTGTGTGTGTGTGTGTGTGTGTGTGTGTGTCTTCACGTGCGCGCTCCTCCTCCTGCCTTGGCCGGTCCACAGGTCCTGATTGCTGTCAGATGTGCAGAAGCGGCCTCTCAGCCAGCAGAGCGTCACGCTCCGCCAAAACCTCCTCTGATGTCATTTCCTCCCGTTGTGTGTACCAGCGCTCAGGGCTTATGTCACTTCCTGTCAGACCACAGATGGAGGCCGTGCTTCTGGTATCGTTTTAGGTCGTTTTTGTAAGGAATGTATGTATAATGTGGGGGGGGGAGTACTGAATCGGTGGATTGATGCAGATGTTAAGGAATATTTAGAGTGTATGCATTTTTACTTCTTCTGCCAACAAAGTTATCTCCCATGTCTGTCTGTCTGGTATCTCTAGTCTAGATATCTCTAGTCTAGTCTAGTCTTCTTTATTTATATAGCCCTTTACAGTCGAGTCTCAAAGGACTTTACATTCCATCATGTACAAAAATTAACCAACAGATTTGGCTGAAATCTGGTGGACAAATCGCTCTTGGCCGAAGGATCAAATTATTCGATGATCTGGATCTGGGATTTCCACGATTAGACAATCATCGTTTCTTAGTCATAACTATTATGCTGCATTCAAGTGCTGATGGGAACGTCTGACATCTGGGACTTCCAAGTCGTCTGCTAAAAAGCGTTGCGTTCAAGTGCTATTTTGGCAGAAAATCAAACAAAACGACAAACAAATATAAACTGTTACAGTGTTGGAGTTTTTCTGCTCTACCAAGTGTCTTCTAGACCAGTGATTCTCAACCTTTTTCATATCAAGGACCCTAATTTAGTCCACATTAGAGCCTCGGACCCCCATTTGATGAGATTTTGTCTCTCGAACCCAAATCTGAGAATATTTTTATTTTTAGATATGATTTTGTCCAGAATCCCATGACTATCTGTATTGTAGGTAGAGAGATAACAGAGAAGCTATGATCAGAATAATCATTCTTCTACATTCTCTAATTGTGTTAACTTGTAAATGAAATAATGCTGAAGTTTAACAATTCATCCATTTGCTGGGGACCCCCTGGAACCCCCTCAAGGACCCCTGGTGGTCCCCGGACCCCACGTTGAGAACCACTGTTCTAAACAGTTCAGGTGGGAATCGAACCTGTGACCCTGTCATCTGCAGAGCTGTGGACGTCCCTCTGCTCACTCAATCACATTTACCACCAACTAAAATGTAAAGGAATTTATTTACATACATACACATACATTTTTAGATATTAGTATAATTACCGTAAACAAACGAGACCATTGCAGAGGAGATCAGCATTTTGCATTGTGTGCCACCTGTGTGTCGGATTTGGAGGGAAATCTGCTGGATTGCTTTACGGCACAAAACAGGAAGTGTTTTGCAAGTAAATCACAACTTTATTCCAGTGTCACTGCTCTAACTGCAGAGTCTTATCTGCTCTGCAGGCAGATTGGCTGTTATCAGGGCTGTTTCTGGCTCTTATCTTTCTTCTGCCTCTTCAAAACAAACATAGCAACATCCTCTTTTGCAGCAGGAAGCAGCAGGGTTCATGGGAAATGTGCTCTTAATTTTGAGAGATAAAAAAAAGTCTGCACATATATAGCACCTTTAAAGCGTTTCACAGTACATATGAACACATCAGGACCTGTGACCCGTGGAGAAAAGCCTCGATCTGCTGTCCTAACTCAATTTTTAACATTTTTCTTTCTTCTTACTCCAATGAAAAGCTTCCACGCTTAATTACGCGTTGAGTGAGTTTTATGACTCCAAACCACCGTTTTATTATTTCAAAGATTCACGTGCATCACTGAGAAACTCGTCCTTCCTCTTCTTCATTCCCGAACGACCTGAGTTTCGCAGATGTGGGGTTTCCGTCCGTCCGTCTGTCAGCTAGCGATATATAAAACATCAGCTGGGGGATCGGGATCGCTTTTAATCGCCGAGTGTAATAAAACCCGGTGGAGGAATTTGTCCCGGTGACACGGTGACTCGGCGGCGGCTGGATGTGTCCTCCACCGCCCCCCCCCCCCCCCCCGCTCGCTTACATTTCCTGCCTTCAGTCAGTCAGTCAGTCAGGTTGGCGAAGGCCTGCTTCTGATCCGCCGGGGTTTTTTTTTTTCTCCCCCATCTGGACTTCATTTCCTTCTCAGTACATTTATCTGGCTCTGTCTCGGCCGTTTGAGCTCTTATTATTTATCCGCCTGCCCGGCTGTTCTACGGTTACAGCACCGGCCGCCGCTGACGCCTCTCTGCAAACAGAGCGGGACTGTGATCATCGAAAAGAGACATCCAGTGACTGTGTTATATTGTGGTTGGACCCATACATTGGCTCCGTTATTGTCTTTTTCGAAAAAAATCATCATCTATATTCAATAGTCAGTGTCATCCATCCTCTGATATGATGGATACGATGCGGTTTGATTGATTACTTACAGTATTTATTGTAGAATTGATCAATAATACACTAGAAGAAGACCTTAACCTGAAGTCATTCTAATGCAACATTTTGGATTGGATTTCACACAAGTATGCGTGAATATGCTGTATTATTATCATTATTATTGGGTTTCAGTGGAGTCTCATGGTCTGAACGACTTCTTATCTTGCAGCCCTGTTATTATATTTAGCTTTTTTCCTTCTATAATTATTATTATTATTATTATTATTATTAGTAGTAGTAGTAGTAGTAGTAGTAGTAGTGGTAATATCAGTAGTATTTATTTCTTTTCTTCTCTTTGTTCCTCCCCTTCCCCCAATTTCATATCAAGAGGCATCAATTATTTAATTTATTTTTTTTTAAAAACTAAATAAAAATGCAGTTCCAGTTCCAGAGGCTTTTCCACCCTGAAAAGAATAAAATTCCAAGTGAACGCTGAAAACTTTTCAGTGTGAAATTTTCTGGAAATGAAAATAGTCATACACACACAAAATATCATCTGTCATCAGCACCAGCCTTCCAAAATCCATATTGGTGGAACATTGTATCATATAAACTGTCATGTAAACAAAATGCCGCAGGTTTGATCCCCACAATACGAGCATGTGACCGTCAACAGACAAACTGCTGAAGTGTCCTTGAGCAAGACGCTGAAGCCTTCCTGCTCACACAGTAGATAGAGAAGAGTGTCAGTGAAATATACATATATACAATAAAAAAAAGTAAAAGTAAATCTCATGTTTCTTCTGTCAGTGCTGTGGTGTTGGCTGCGGCGCTGGATCAGATCCGAGCCGGGGGAGGCCGGGCCGGGGTTCGTCACCTCGGCCAATAGGGGGGCTTCTGATGAGAGTCACAGCCAATTAGCTCTCAGCCGGGCTGCGGCCGTGGAAACCGTTACCGGGACGGGGCGACACGGGATCTAATTGAGTCCAAATGGTTGTAATTCATCGAGTTAAGGGGAGGTATGACTTTGCCCCTAAGCGTTTTTTTTTTGTGTTCCCATGACGATAGCGACGCTCCGGCTCTCGTGTGAACCTTCCCCCTCCAGGCTGCTGTTGTTTGGAAAGTGAAGCGAGCGTGACTTTGCTTCCCTGATAATGTTTTTTCTAGGAAGCGTGTTCAGGGGGCCGGGTCAGGCTGTGATTCGGCTTTAAACACTGAACGACAGGTTTACAGATTTATAAAAGACAAATGAATAAACAGCCTCTTGTCGGGATGTTTCCGATTTTATTTCTGCAGAAACGTTCTAATTCAAAACACCTTCACCTCCCTCTGTGCTGCACCTCAACAAGGCAATTTTCAATCCAATATAGATTATATAATCAATATAGATATAGACAGTTTGGAATACATTTTCTTATTTAGCAAATTCATCTCCCTCCTTAAATGCATTTAAAAGAAAAATAAAAGCGGTTTTGATTTCTGACAGTTGCTAATGCTCTCACTTATACATTTTAGCGCTTTCCTAACATCCCGGAGATCTATATGATTTAGTAATATTTGTTGTACCAGTTTACTAATCAGTAACTACTTCAGTAATTGTATTTCCATAATTGTAACTTAATTAGTAGAACCTTAGTGAGGTTTTGATAGAAGCTCATGTTGGGCTTTTTTTTACCTTATTTACTTGTTTTTGCTTGTTTGTTTTTTAATATTTCCAAATAAACTAAACTAAACTAATGTACAATCATAAATCCAAAATGAACCCTTACAGCAGTCACAGTGTGAAAGTGTGTGACTGTGAAGCCGGTTTCTCTGTTCTGCTGACTTTCCCTGAATAAAAAAAGGTTCAAATTGAAAAAAAAACAAAAAACATTACATGACACTACATGAGCATCTGTTTGACGTTTACATGATAAACTGAGCGATGCAGGTGAGCCGCACAGCCAGACGAGGAGATTAGTCCGACTGTAAACTGTTTACACTGCAGCCGGAAGAAAGACTTTTATGCCTTCAAACTGACCAGAGATCTGTTTACACTCCACCCTCTGTCCCACCAGGCCCAGCCACATCACACACTGTATACTACTGATTTATGATGATGTACATTACTTCAACGACCCCCCCCCCCCACTCCTCCCTTCCTCTGTCTCTCCTCTTCTTCTCCCTGTTGCAGGCTTGCAGGCTGCTTTGCACAGGAGCCAATATTTGTCTTGTAAATGCTGTCACCTCAACTGCCATTCAAATGAGTTTGCATCCAGGCTGAATGTGGGTCAGTCAGTCAGTAGGCCGCTTGAATGGAGAGGAGACATTAGTGTGGAGAGGAGTTTAATGAGGAACGCAGTGTGGATGACACACACACACACACACACACACACACACACACCAATGAAAGGTAATGCTAGGCAGTTTCCTCAGCAATAGAAGTAGAAGTGAGAACTTATATTTTTAACTTTGTACTTGCCTATTAAAGTCACAATGAAACTGCATTTTGAGAGCGTGCTCCTTAATGTGATGTATTGGACTTTTTATTTATGCATCCTGGTTTAGTTTAGTTTAGTTTAGTAAGTTTATTTGTCAGGGACCATGTGCAAAAGAGAACATTGATCTCAGAAAAATGAAAAGATGCTTTGCACCAGATTATAGCTATTTGCTAATTTCCATCTGCAGTCCCAGGGCAGGTCGACATAAAATACAGCACAAACAATACAATAAATTACAAAGTACATGTTGAAGTACAAAAAATCACATCTAGTCACATCACCACATTTCATACACACACTGCACAATATGTGAGATCATGTGGTGCAGCATGAGGTCACCGTTAAAGATACACTGTTTTCCAGGAAGGAAAAGTAATGCGGTTTTGATTTAAAAATACAAAAAAATACAATTTTGTAAATCTTTTGGTGTTTATTGTTTAAATAGGTGCATTTTATGAAATATAAATGTAGTTAATTCATTTAGCTTTTCTGTAACTTTTATGCTGTCATTCAGGCTGTTATCTTGGCCAATAACCTGGTAAAAATAAAGGTTAAGCGCGTAAAATGACCAAAAATGAAACTCAGCACAGTAACTTCAGTTTGATAGCCAACACACTTCAGATCCTCTCTCACCCACAATACATCCTGCACTGCATGAGTTTGCTCAGTTGGTTAATTAAGCCTGTGTGCTTTAGCTAAATAAATCATCAGGTCTCTTCAGTGTTCCTCTTTAAACAGACATTCACATAGAATACAGCAATATGTACACAAAGTGACACACAGCTACACACTCACACACAGACCAGGATACACACACACATGGACTTCTGTACACATACACAGGGACACGCCCTGCTTTCACGTGCTGTCGGACTTGGAATTTTACATGAACGGCATTCAAAGTTGGATGATGAAGTCGGAAAGTCTGAGAAGATTTTGATCCCTGAGTTGCTGAGTTATGACGCAGTGATGACCTTTAACCTCCCCAACATGGTGGAAAAATCATGTTTTGTGTCAACAGTAAGAAAACAGTTTTATACACACATGCAGCTTCATTACAGTTTGTAGTTAGACAGATTAAACATCATAATTAACTCTTGCTCAAATTAAGTTTTTAAATTAACTTGTCAAGCTGCAGGACGGCCATGTTTGTTTATAGTTTGTCTTCCGGGTTTTATTTTCAGACAAAACAGCATGTGAAAGCAACACTGTTTAGCAGCCGACTTCCAAGTTCTGTATGTCGGACTTTCCCACCAGGATATGAACACACACATAGACAGTAGGGTTCGACTGAAGACAGTATTTTGTGCTGATATTCACAGTCTTTAAATTTGACCATTTTAAATTACCAAAAATACAAAAAACTCAAGTATACAGTGGTCATTAGATGAAGGAATATTACTACTACTACCATTACTAGTGCCACTGCCACTGCTACTACTACTACAGTTACTACTACTATTACTACTATTGGTTCTGCTACTACTACTACTGCTACTGATATTACTACTTCTACTACTATTACTGCTACTGCTAGAACTACTACTACTGCCATTGCTGCTCCTACTAATGGGGGAATGCTTAATGTAAATGTATGCACTCATAGTATTATAAGCTGCTTTGGATAAAAGTGCTCACAAATTGGCATGCATTCAGTTCTGTAGAAAAAAAAAATGACTGAAATTGCGGCTGTGGCTGCAACCACAAGTTTGGTGTTTCTCCTTTTCCTCACATGAACTGAAGGTTGAGTGGGAAATAGGAAATCTTAATTTCTAAAAACGAAGGGGTTCTACAGTAGGTCCATTCAGTTTGGGTTCGAGCGCCACAACAAAATACCTGCTGAGCCCAAACCTCACCATGAGAGTCTAATATATTATTGTTAGTATTCTTTCCATCCCCTATACATCGGTATGCCCATTAACCTAATTATCGTCATTATGGCTGTAATTTGAGTTCTCCACTTCAGAGCTCTGAACAGGCTTTCACCCCGGGCACGGCACAGGATGTTATGAATGGTCCTGAGCCAGTTTGCCTTTTTCCCTCCTATTCACCCAAGCAAACCTGTATTTGGGAACCTGTCTGATTAACCTCTCTAGAATAAGGAAAAGGATTCCTCTGGTTTTGATTTATCTGCTTGTTTTAGCAAGAATCCAATACTTTGAAGCCCCCGCTTTGATATAATAAACCTGTCGAGCACTTTTCTAAACAGAGTTACTAACTGGCTGTACAGGTAATAAAGCAATAATAAACAAAAGCTTAATAAGATAGACAAAGAAAACATCTGGTTTTATTAAAACAGGCAAAAGCAGCAGGAATAAAATAGGTAAATACCAATAATACAAAAGCCGTTCTGTCTCACAGGGTATGAAATACATCTCTGCAAGACAAAAACAACACAGTCCTGCGTTGTGTTTCTGATTCTGATGATATCGCTCCTCGCTCCTCTCCATGTCTCCTCTCTCCTGTACGATGCCGTCTTGTGTTTTTATGGCTCAGACAGAAGGGAGGTTGGCTGGTGGAGATGAACAGGATGGAGGAGAAGTCGTGTGGCTGCAGGGGACGAAGGCGAAGACGTTCGCCAGACTGAAATGTCCCGCTCCCTCTCTCTCTCTCTCTCTCTCTCTCTCTCTCTCTTCCTATAAATGCGTTTCATCTCCTCCTCCGGGCGAAAGTCACTCAGGACTTAATGTGCGGTTATGGGAACACTGTGCGCCTCTGCAATGAGGTTTTCACTTTCTGTCCAACTCACACAGGCAAAAAAAAAAACAGAAGCTGTGATCAAGAAATGTAGTTTTTTTTGTCTGTATTTAAACTCAGGGTAATGCATAAAGACTCCCGTGAGGTTAAGGGTTAAGGTTAAGTTTCTAGTTGCCGTTTTAGGTGAAAATTTGGATCGATTCCACCTTTGCAGCGTAGCTAGAAAGAAACAATGAACAGTAGAGGAGCTGCAAACAGTTGTGGGCACGTTTCCCCCTCAATTATGTGTCTGAACAAGCTGTTGACCTGCTGTGCTGTTTCTGTGCTGTTCTCTTAGAGGTAATGATGATGAGTCAGGCTCATACTCACGCTGATAATTTTTGACAGACAGGACAAGCATGTTGGACTTTGTGAAATGGCAGGAAGGAACATTGCAGCCCTCTGCCATTGAGAAGTGTCAGGATCTCCAAAGCTTTTCGACAGTGAAACCCCGTCATGTTTCCAAACTGTCGGTCTGCCCATGCCGTTTCCTATGCTTTTCTTCTGAGGGAGTTAATGAAACACTTATAATGATGTGTGTTTTTTTTTTCTTGACAGGATGGAAAACTTCTCCCCAAGCCTGTTTACTCTGCGTCTGAACGGTCTTGCGCTGCTAAGCATTTACCGGTTTTGACAGTGTTTTTACGCACAGCCTCGGCGAGTGTCAAAAAAACCCGCGGGAACGCTCTCCTAACCTTTTGCAACTCTTCAAAACTTTCATCGCCGCGTTTTGGACAGCATCGTCGTTTTCATGAGTCTGGGAACCACGACGACTGCTTCCCTAACCTTCACGACTTTGCAAAAAACGCTCACCGCTGAAGCCAGTGATAGAAACATCCAAAAACACAGTTGTTTTCTCACAGATGCGTGCTGATGTGCTGCCTTTTTTTTTTCCAAGGCCGCCTATTATCCATTAGTCACCGCCGCAGCACTGAAGCCGCTGCCAAATCGTCTTCTGGCTTCACAAGCTTCTATTTCAGCAGTTTGGTTTGTTTTGCTTTGAACTTTGAAATATGAAGCTGGTTTGGAAAGAAGAAATCAGTAAGCTTTGTGCGGGGAGAAAAAAAAAACAAAAAAAAACGAAAAAGCAAAAGGTCAAACGCGATGAATGTTGTACTGCTGAGCTTTCCTGACAAGCTCAGTAAAACCTGGTGGAGGAGATTTTTGTGTTTTGCTGAGATTACATGCTAGGCTGCTTGTTATGTTTGCTGTCATCCGCCATCCATGGAACTCAATAAGGATTTTATGACTGTGCTTTTGTCTGAGAAATTGGATTATGTCTAGGCTTTTGCCCGTCTGAAAAAGTCTGTTTCCACCTGAGCAGTGACAGGCAGCAGAGATGCTTTGCTCTGATCACTGGCTGTTAAATGACTAGTAATGATGGATAGTTTTGTACTGCTGGTGGAAGTGACTTATTAGATTTGTCCGCATCATATCAACTGTTGGCAGTGGTGGAAAGTAACTAAGTACATTTACTCAAGTACTGTCCTTTAGTACAATTTTGAGGTACTTGTACTTTACTTGAGTATTTCCATTTTATGCTACTTTGTACTTATACTCCACTACATTTTAGAGGGAAATATTGTACTTTTTACTCCACTACATTTATTTCACAGCTATAGTTACTAGTTACTTTTCAGATCAATATTTTATATTTAAAACATTTGATCATCTTTATAAAATAACTATAAAATAGCATTGTTATAGATTAGACTACCCAAAAGTATAGCTAAATTGTTAAGATTAGCTTCACGTTGACAACTTTAAAATGCTGCTTACATGTACATGTATGTCAATAAATCAGTATTAATATTCCAATAATTTATGAAAAATATAACTCTAAATGGGGACAGTTTGCATAATGAGTACATTTACTTTGCTGCAAATACTTATGTACTTTTACTTAAGTAAGATTTTGAATGCAGGCCTTTTACTTGTAATGGAGTATCTTAACATTGGTTTATTGCTACTTTTACTTAAGGAAAAGATCTCAGTACTTCTTCCACCACTGACTGTTGGTAATGCAAAATATATAGGCTACTTAATATTGAAATCAGTCTATTTACAACATCATTTCATTCACTATCACTCTTTAAGAATGGGGAAACATTGCACCAACTACTTCTACATCTTTATTTCTCTCTCTCTCTCTACCATAGCAGTGTATTTTATATCTCTTGCTTCCTCCCTGTTCATTTTGCAGACATCTTTTCTGTCAGACCCTCATGATATATTCATCTTTTAAAGCTTTACCTTGACATTTTTCACTGCACTAGTCTGTAATTTGCCTTCACTCAGCACTTGCCACACTGTTCCTGAAAGGTTTTGGCATCGGCGCTTCTTAACCCGTCGGTCTATTAGCGTGAAGGGAAAGTCCTGAAGGGAAAATATAGCAACATTTCTCTCGTAATAGGACAAGTACCCAGTGAAGACAAATAACAGGCTAAAGTCAGGCTATTTAAATGATCAGACACATAATGTCTAAGGAGGCAGTAGGCTTTGGAGCAGCAGGATGGTGTAATGAGAAGGAAGACATTGAGTTTCTTTACAGGAATCAATCAAAATATCACATTATAATTCTCATTATTGATTCTGACTATGACCATGATCTATTTAACATGCCTGTCAGTGGTTTCATTGTACAGAATGAACCAGAATGAACCTTGTGAGGAGAGGCAGTAGTCGTCTTTTTGTTTCCAGATCAGGCAGATACACATTCCAGATACAACTCTGAACCTTTTTTTTTTTTCCTGACTGTGTCTCCATCTCCATCTAATGCACATGTATTTTTGCACATTGTCATTATCCTCTGCCTATGGTACCTTCGTCCTGTAGCTTTTGTACAAATGGACAGCTGGTAATAACCAATATGTACGGACTAACTGTCATCTGTAAAAGTGTTAATTTGAATACAAGGCACATTTGGACATCATGTGTTCTATTTATATACTAATGATATTTCAATCAGGAGAGACAAGTGAATGAAGTAAAGATAATTGTTTATTATAACAGATGATATAGTGAAAATTAAGACTTGACAAGAAAGTCTTTGGCGCTTAGACTCTACAGGGAGATTTTGTAATCGAGGGGCACCAGCCCTGAGCAGCAGCATGAACCTATTCTGTGAGTGCCTGTTGACATATGTGTGGTGTTATGTTTTGAAAATAATGATTTTTGAGTCTGTAATTTCTAAAACAAAAGGACCCATCTCCATTTAACTCAATGGATGCTGAAAACTTTGAAGCTCAATATCTCAGAACTATCCTGAAGGCAGATAGAACCTTATAAATCTAAGCTCACGAGATGTGAATGGCATGATGGTATGAGAAGTATACAGCCCAGAGAACTACAGCCCAAGCGTGTAAAAGAAGAGCTCCATTTGCATTACACTAATCATTTTTACACAATGTTTCCACTATTTCATACTGTATAAATATTTATATTTTTTTTATTTTGCAACATTGTTTTTACACATCCTTAGATATATATAAAGCACATATTTCATGTCATGTTCTCCTCTCCACCGCAGACGTACATCGGCTCCATCCTGGCGGCGGTGAACCCGTACCAGCCCATCCCCGCCCTGTACGACCGGCCGGCCGTGGAGCTGTACAGCCGCCACCACCTGGGAGAGATCGCCCCGCACATCTACGCCGTCGCCAACGAGTGCTACCGCTCGCTGTGGAAGAGGCTGCAGAACCAGTGTGTGCTCATCAGGTCGGTGACTCACAGTCTCTCTTTGGAAGTTGTAGAGAAGCGGGAAGCTTTGAACGGCTGGAATCAACTTCTCGTTCCGTTTTGCACTTGCTAGGCGGAGCTATGAAACCAAATCACATAGACACACCTCCTTTTCAAGCTCACAGAGGTCTGGAGAACTTCTGGTCAGAAAATGTTGGATAACGAGACCGTGAAGAAGCAGCCATTTGATTGGCTCAGAGTTTGAAAACACAAGACACGCCCCCAGAAACAGCGCCTCTGGTTTGTCCAGGTAGAAACAAATTGTAACTTTGTTAGTGCAGCAACGCTAACGATAAAAATGGATGAAAACTTAGACTTACAACTAATTTCAGCTTCAGCATTTAGCTTGAAGACTTTGCTCCGAAACCGGGATAATGGCGTGTTTCCCAACAGGCTACGGCAAAAGCAGGTGAGCAGTAGGCTAGTGCCAGGCTCCGCCCTCATGCAGTTTCATTGGTTTGAAACATGAGGACAACCAACAGCGGCTCCGCCCCCTTTTCTAACCAACTGTTCTGCTTGAATTTCTCCAGAAATGTCTCCAGTGTTGCTTTGCGAGATTAGGGAACACAAGGAAGCATGCAAATCCGATTGGCTACTGACGTCCAGTGACGGTGAAAAGTTCTCGTTGTTCTCTCTCGACTAGATCCTTGCTTGTGTTGTATTAAAATCTCATATGTACGTCACTTTGGATAAAAGCGTCTGCCAAATGGGAAATTGTAAAAGTTCAGCCGTGGCGACAAGCTTGTTGAGCGTCCAATCATGAGCTGAGTTTCCCTGGTCCTGCTCAGCTCTGTAGGAGAGGACTGGACTTCCGGTGACTTGTTGATGGTGTTACTCACAGTGTGAACGCATGGTTAGTGCCTTGCTTGATACTTAACGGACCGCTCTACAATAGACTGAGGGACTGGCATGCTTGTCAATCAGGAGTTACATCGAGCCTTTTAATTGGCTATTTGAATAAACCGTTGTGGACTTAACCTCTTTAATCGCTCCCCCCCTCAGTAAGCCAGATACTTTGATCGAGTTTCAAGATCCCTGGGCAGTATTGGCTGCAGCTCTGAGGATCTCAGCACTGCCACAACACACACACACACACACACACACAGGAACACTCTCTCTCTTCCTATCTCCATCCTCTGTCCGCTGGTTTCCTTCCTCACATCCTTCCTCTTTGATTTAAAGCTGGAGGACTTTCACATCCGCCGCCGCTCCATTGTGTTCTCAGACAGACGGGAGACGTTCTCTTCCCCCCCGACTTCAAAAACTCCCCAGTTATTTTTACCGTTTGGAAATGATAATATTTTGTCCGGATTTAGCAGAAAGCGGATACCAAAGATGTCCTTCTGTGTGTCCCTCTCTCTCTCTCTGTGGGAAATGCTGTGTCGGTGATAGACTGAGGCTCCGGTCACAGTCGGACATGTGAACTGAATACGTGGCGAGTAGAGTCGAGACTGGAGGGTCGCTGGTTTGAATCCTTGGAGCGGTCGGGAAAGTCTGGGGTTTGGGAAAGTGAATGAGTACCACTCTCCTCTTAATCAATAACTGAGATAACATGAAATTTTATTAATCCAACAACACTGGGTTGTTGGAGCAGCAAAATAGTAACATGATACAGCAAAGAAAAATAGATAAGATAAGATGAGATAAGATAAGATATTACTTTATTGATTGATTGAAATTCAGGTGCCACAGCAGCAATTGCCAGACAAGGAAGTCAAGCATAATTCAAGTACAGGAAAGTAATAGAAGAAATAGCTACTAAGATAAAAGATTTAAAAAAAAAAAAAGGTAATGTACATAATATACTACATGTACTATATTTACAACAATAGTGAATACAAGTTAGAATATAGCAATTGAAGGTTATTAAATATAACACAAGCAACAGTTGCAACACTAGGATGTGCTATGGCATTACCACAAGTTTTAAAATGTGAAGCTGCACTAGGCAAGATGTTTCTGTCAAAATTCAGCCATCTTATCAGCTTAAAGCACAAAGTCAGGCCGCAACAGAGAAGAAGAACATCCCATTGTCACTAACTGAGATGCTGTAGTTTCATTCATTCGCCCAAATTAAATTCTGGTGTCAGTTTGGTCACTGGCAGGAAATCTTCTTCACTTTTGAAGTGACGAATCGAAACTGAAGAGTGAAATCCAAACTGTCTCCGTCCAGAGAAAGCTGGACTCACCAGCGTTAGATCTTTTCCTCTCTCGCCCCTTTACGTTTCCTTTGTTTCCTTTCCTTTGGTATGACGCATCACAGACCGGTTTACTGACGTCACCACACAGGATTTCTTGGTATTGAAGTTCAAATTTTCCAAATAGTTATTTGGAGCTGCCAATGTGTGAAGATGGAAAGTGCAACTTTCTGTGAAAATGTAAACCGAGCTCACTCAAAGATCCAAAGCAGAAGGAGAAAAAAGAGATTCCCAACTGGAGAGCTGTAGGGGTGGGGTGTGTACGTGTGCGTGTGTGTGTGTGCGTGTGTGTGTGCGTGTGCGTGTGTGTGCGTGTGTGTGTGTGTGTGTGTGTGTGTGTGTGTTGGGATATTAAAGGCAGTCACAGGTGTCACATATTAAAGCTCAGTGTGTCAGGCGGGCGAGTCACAACACGCTGGGTCAGATACGAGCGCTGCAGTCATCCCACAATTAGCATTAGCATTAGTTTACAGCCCTGCTTGATGGCCACTTAAGGAAACCATCGGCATTGTGGGTAATGAGAGACACATGTCCGTGTCCTTAAAGTGAGCCTGGGTATGTTGGGCTTGTGAAGAAAGACAAAAATAGGCAATGAGTTAGCTTGTTACTAACTTTTTTAGTTTTTGAAAAATCTATCTATCTATCTATCTATCTATCTATCTATCTATCTATCTATCTATTTATCTATCTATCTATCTGTTTATTGTCCTTCATGGCTTTCTTTTTCGACAATATGCAACTTTTCACCTTGAGGCAGGAAGTATATTGTTAGCCCCGCCCTCCTCTCCCTCAAGTTCCTGCCCCCAACACCTGTCAGTCATCTTGATGATGTCATCAGGTAACCGGCAGCATAAAAAATGGTTTATGCCTCAAAACGCCCCGACATCACTGAAAAGACAGGGGGATTTAGGCCTGAACACACAGACTGATAATGTAGAATACTGTAGATCCTATTTATTGTTATTTTAATGTGAAAAAAAGTTGCTTATCGCAGCTTTAAGCACCTCAGTGTGTCTCCAATCACAACTCAGCAGTGGGTCTGAATCTGCGCTGCCTTCATCCTAGAATATAGAAACTCTTTTGTCCGACAGGATGTTGGACTGTGGGAAGAATATGTGCCAAACACAAACATCACATCGTCACTGTGAAACGCCATGAGCCACACAATGGCACCATTCTGTTCACGGTGGCACATTGTTATTGTCAGATGAAAACCAGGCATCTGTCTCTGCCTTTTTTTCCCTGCTGAATCCTATTACTTTTGCTGCTGCAACGACCTAATTTCCCCAAGGGGATCGATAGTTTTTTGTTTTGTTTTTTTCTGCAGTGAAACTGAACTGAAAAAGTTTTGAAGAAGAAAATAATGTCTAATTTTCTCATTGATTTCCATGTATTTTTTGAGAATATACAACAGAGCTTTAGAAGGTTTCAAGGGCCTAAATGCCATGAAAACGCACTAAACACATTAATGAAAGCTGTTCAAGTAAGAAAAATAAAAAAAAACACCAAACAGCAGTTGCATGGTTTTTCCATGACAGCAGCAACACATTAGGCCAGGCCAGAGGGGACAAACCACCACATTTAAAAACCCCAAAAACCAGGCCACAGTAATGACATTTTATTGTTATTTCGGCTAAAATGCAACCCGATGGTTTACTGTCTGGTCAAATATACTAAATGACACACTAAGCTGCCCAAGCCACATGCTGAGGTTTCATTGTCCTTCACTAAATCTCATATTGAGGTTGGACATTTCATCTTTTGACCCTGATTTTTACGCTGGAGCTACAGGTGTGCCAACGTCTGAGTCGGGCGTTTATCATTGTTTAGCTCCCTCTGCTCTGCTCTGCTCTGTGTGGGCTGGGTGGATGAAGCTGTGAATAATTGCAGGGTGGGAACAGTGACACTCACAGGTATTTACTGCCAAGTGTTTCTCCTGAGGGCTGCAGCCGGGCTGTGTGGGCCGCCTGCTGAGCGAACGTCAGCACAGAGTGTGTTTACTGCTTGGTGATTGTCCTTGGTTATTGGAAGGAGCCCTGAAATGAGTTAAGACCAATGAGGTAGTGGTAGATTATGACCTCCAGCCAGGGATCAAAACAAAACGTTTTTTAGAAAAGCATCAATTTATGTTTTATTTTTCCCTCCAAAGACCCTATCCTCTAAATGTCTATAGTGTGTAAATGTGCTCAAACAGCACATTGGAGTTTATCTTCTACAAACATTTCTCAGAAGCAAAAGTAATCTCACTGAGTTAAACCTCAGTGGGCGGAGCCAAAGAACCACAGTATCTCTAGCTAAGTAACGTCAGACCAGCACTCTTAGCCTAGCGCTCTGCTACTAACTGGAAAAAATGCAACTTAGCCATACTATGTAGCTTAGCTAGTTAGCCTAGCTGACCTAGCTTCCAAGTCCAAACTAGCCATACTAGCCTTTAGCTATCTATCTATAGCTATTTCCAAGATCATGAATGCCATAGTCATGAATGAATGATGAAAGAAGTCATTGCTATTCATATTTTTTAGTTATATTTCGACCAGAGTCCCTTCTTTACTATTCAAGTTTACCAGTTAGCTAACTTGCGCTCTGAAAAACTGTGGTTCTTTGGCTCCGCCCACTGAGTTTTAACTCAATCAGATTATTTCTGCCTCCAGCTCTGCCTCAGAGAAATGTTTCTAGAACTAAAACTCCAATCTGCATTCAAACACGTGTTGAAATATGACACACCCCTGTCAGAGCCTTAAGCCCCACCCCTCCGCTGTTTGCTGATAAATGTCCTGTGACAGCCGAGGTGACAGCGGTTCAGTAGATGGATGGTGAGTCATCCTCTGCAGCACCTCAGGTGAATTCACACCTGTCATTGAGTCTGTCAGGTGTGACACGCCTCACCTGTGTGAGTATAATTGATGTCAGCCAAGGGGAGGATTCTCACAGAAACTCTCCCTCCATCACACTGCTGTAATGGTTATGAACAGCCAGGTGTACAGATCTTTAATTAACGCATTAGTACATATTACAGGGAGTGGTAGTTTAAGTAGGAATTTGTTTCTTGGGATGTCGCTCAGAGACACACAGTGCTTGTCTGTATCTCAGCCATTTGCAGTGCCTGAAAAGAAGGTTCACTTTTTAAACATAAATTATTTAAAGGGGCAATTCATGAATTTATCTTTATCGACCAGTGGAAATTGCAACAACAATTGATAGATCTTATCTCCTCTTACACAAGTCTCTGGCCCCTTCAGCTATGGTGGCCTGTAATTGCCATAAATAATAAAGTCACATTTTCACAACAGAGAGAAGTAAGCTAGCTAATTTTAAGATAGTTTACCTTACTTGCGTTACATTCACACAATCTTGGACCGACCCAGTACACCCACAGTCTCCTAATGTTGGCTGCTGTGCCTTGCTCAAGGGCAGCCTGTCGGAGGTTGTCGAGGGAGAGGAGAGCGTCACCTTTCCACTTCAGCTTCCCCCACCCAGATTTTCCCAGCCGGTAGCAGGAGGAAAAGCTCCCGGTCATGATCCCACTTCTCTAACCTGTACCTCATGGCTTTGCTCGTAAAAAGAAATATTTATTGTGGAGAGATGAAAGAAAATAGCAAGGTGTTCCTTGATTTAAGTGGCAGATATGTGACCGATGTATTTAAAGGTGTAATCCGCCTCACTGTGGTGTTTCTGCACTGCACTTCCCACAGATCACCTGTCAATCAAACAGTGTGGGCGGAGCTTGGATTTTCTGTTGATGCAGTTTGAGTTTCTCTTTTCTTTGTCTGTTCAGCCATGGTGGCTATCGCTGCTCACTATACCCAGTTCTTCTTCTTCTGTTGATTCCAAACAAACCAGAAACTGGATGTAGGTTGAATCGCTATTGTGTTAGAACAATCAGAACAGACATTTATATGAAAATTTCAGCGTTTGCAGTTGATGTTTGTATCATTGTCATCAGCAGCTGATTCTTGCACCTTGTGGCACATTAATGTCATCTAATAACTCTTCAGATCAAAGGACTGACTGACTAAACACAATCTGGGCCTTTAGCCTCTCTGCCAGTTGAAGAACAACTGAGTCAAAGTCCTGCCCAGCTGCCCCAGTACGTGGTCTGGTTTACAAAGAACTCCCCTCCCACACACACACACACACACACACACACCTCCCCTGTTGGTCCCCCTCGAACACCAAAGCCGTCTCAGAGCGAACCCTCGTAAAACATGTAACGTGCCACCTTCTCCTCCTTCACCCCCATACTGAGAAAGGATCACTTCATGGTGCATGTGTGTGTGTGTGTGTGTGTGTGTGTATACATTTGTGTGTGGAGAGCTATAAATTGCAAGTTGGCACTTTCAGGCGGGGCAGGAAGCTTTCTCGTCGGATTTAGGGATTGTGGGTAATCAGATCCAGGCAGAAAGAGGCGAATGAAACGGGAGCTGGTCTGGAAGAGGAGGAGGAGGAGGAGGAGGAAGAGGAGGAGGAGGAGGCGGCACTATAGCCAGTGTAGCTCTAATACAAGGCATCTGCTCATTAACGGTCATGAATGCCACTTTGCATTTTCACTGATGCGGATACCTGCCTGCTTCAAGCCACATGATTTTAATGGAAACCCCTGTTGAGTTTTTGCTGCAGATTTCAGCAAGAACTCACTGTGGACTACTGGAAAACCTCCAGACCTGCAGAGAGCGCAGCAAACACAACCGTGGGAGGCTTTTCTCCGTATAATAAAGCAATAAACAGGAGATTCAGACATTTATTTTACATTTCCCAGTTAATTTATCGCCTGATCCCACATCTGAGCGGACCAGTTGCTTTATACCTCAATCTGCCGAAGGATTTAGCAGTATATATGTCCATAAAACCTCAGTTTGCTGATGCAGCCTTGTTTGAAAAGTGTGGTTTATAAAATGTGTAGTTTCAGCTAAGCGATCTGATTGGTGAAAGGTGATTTCCAACTGTGCTGGTAATTCCCATTCTGGCAGCAAGTTGATCATGTTTCTTGCTGTTCCCAGGTTTGATTCTAAAATATGTCCATTACTCTGAAGAAAAGCCTTTCAGACACTGTGTCTCGAGTGTTACTGACAGACTGAAGAATGCACACACATTTCGGAAATGTGTATTTTAACAAGTCGGTTTAATCCAGTGTTCAGTCTTAAAAACTTTTTCCAACTGCCAATGTGGGGAAATATTTTCACTCAACTTTCATCAACTTTTCAAGACGGATCAAGCTTCATTATCTTGTTAAAAGTGAGCGATCTGCCTTATGCCTTATTTCAAGATACTGACACTTTTTTCTAGAAAACATCTGAAACGAATGAAACTGTATTGGAAACAAGAATCTCACCCCTTTGACTGAATTTTCACTTAGTTAAGAAAAAGCTTTTAAGACTGAATATGAGATGAAGAGACGTGTTTACATGATCATGTTCTGCAGTGTGAAGCTGTTTTGACTGGCTGCTGTTGCGGTTTGTGGAAAACAACTCGCTTTTGATTGAATTACAAAGCCTCTCAGCTCAGGGTGTTATCCTGCACCCCCCCCACGCCCCCCCTCGACCCCCCCCGGTGTGTCCCTGACCTCTTGACCCCAGAGGCTGTTGTAAGGTCAAACTCAAGACTCCCCAACCATGTTAATTACTCAGGCATCTGGGGTCACAGAAGCCCTCAGGCACAAAACATACCTGGGAGGTTTTCTCTTGGGATTCGTTAGGATTTATCTGTGTTGTCTGTATTGTGTGCCAGATAAAACATTTGACTGAACTGTGACCAAAGGAAGAAATAGATCACAGCAGAGGAAGAGAGCAGGATGGGAGGGAATCATTTTTTACCATCTTGGTTTTTTTTTTTAAAAAAAGGTGCAACATGATAGTAGCAGTTACTTGTGAAGCTGACCTTGTCGGTTTGGGACCGCCATCAGTATTTGTTTTTGTGGATCTCATTGCCTTGCATAAATTAGAGTTGATCTGTTTTGCATTACATTCATAACTGAGGCAGCAGTAGAGCAGAAGCCACACCGAGGACATGTCTTTTTTACCAGAAAGCAGAATAGTTTATTTTCTTGTCTATTCCTAAATAAATTAAATGCAGGCATGTGGTGCGGTTCATATTGATTTCTCGTGTTTTGTTGCACTGAAGAAACACATTATAATCAAGAATTCAATGTTTTTCTAGGTTACGCATTACATTTTGAGTGTGAATATGAGACTAGACTAGACTAAAGATTTAATATTTTTTGCAGTGTACCTCAGCCTCTGCAGGGAAGCCTGGTGGATACAGTATGTATGTTCAGTAGTGAACTCCAGTCCATCTTAATCATTTAATCTCATATTTAGTCTTTAAATTTTACATTTCTTAAAACAATCAGACAGAAAAACTGGCAGTATTGTGAGATAATTCCACTTGTTTCCAATGCAAGAATTCTCAGTTCTCAAGAAGACTCAATACCTGGTCAGATCAGATCAGATCCTGGTAACCTCCCTCTCCTCTCCTCTCCTCTCCTCCCTCTCCTCCTCTCCTCTCCTCTCCTCTCCTCTCCTCTCCTCCTCTCCTCTCCTCTCCTCTCCTCTCCTCTCCTCTCCTCTCCTCTCCTCTCCTCTCCTCTCCTCTCCCCTCCCCTCCTCTCCTCCTCTCCTACCCTCCCTCCTCCTCTCCTCCTCTCCCCTCCTCTCCTCTCTCCTCTCACTTCTCGTCTCATTTCTCCTCCCTGGTCTGCGGATCTTTGACTCTGTGACGGACTCTGCAGCTTTCACAAAAGGCCTGGGCGAGGGCCAGAGACGTGAAGGCAGTTTGGCTGACACACTCCCTCCTTCCTGCCTGAGGGGGGTTTACCTTGGGTGGCAGCACCCTGTGGAGAGCCAGGGATTAGCACAAAGGCAGGGTGCTGTTTAGCTCTCTCTGTGTGTGTGTGTGTGTGTGTGTGTGTGTGTCCTAGTTCGGGCAGGCTGGCATGCTTCCAGGTGCCTTTTAAATGAGTTACATTTAACAGGCCCTTTAAGATCTGGCCTCCACTATAGTCTAAGCTATTTAAATGAGTTACACTCTCCAAGCCCTTTAAAGTAAGATCCAATCCCTTTAAGAAAGTCTGAGCGGCCACTGGAAGGAGCCGGTGGTGAGATTTGACTGTTTGAATTTGCAGCTTTTCTTCAGACATTTGTGCAACAACTTTTCTTAGTTACAAAGTGAACAAACAAACATATTAATGAACCGTTAGCAATGATAAAAGGAAGACTTACACTGCTGCCTGCTGAACAGAACAGAAAATACCAGACTCTTTAGTGGTATTATTATGCATGGAAGTTAAAAATCAAATTGAAGCCAGAAGGAACACTGACACCGCTGGCTCATTAAGACCCGCCAGCTTTTTACCCTCAATAACTCCTTACCGCACTCATTTTGAGACATTAGTATACAGCAGCCTGAGATTAGAGACATAACTAATAACAATAATAACAGTAATGGCTATGTTTGCAACACTTTTCTTAAAGTTAGAAAGTGTTATGAACAAAACACACATATTATTTATCAGCTGTGATAAAGAGAAGACTCACTGCTGGCTCGTTTAAGGCCTGCTGAACAAAACAGAAATATAAGTACAGCTACAACAGAAGAACAAGACTATGGGACAGTAATTTTAGGCTTGAAAGCCCACAATCAAATTGAAGCCAGAAGGACCACTGACACTGTTTTCTCATCCATGCCCACTGAGCAAGACTCCAAATTAAAGGAGCTACATGTAGTATTTATTTATGAATAAATCATTCTCAACGGAAGCAACGGGGCTTATGGGAAATGTAGTCTTAATGTGGAGAAACACTAGAACTAACAATACTAGTGAGTAGCCTATACTCAAAAAAAATATTGAGGCAATGAGTTTCCTCAATTTAATGAAGTGTAGTGGGTGTGAAATATCAAGTGTTTTCAGCTTCAAACAAAGTCAACAGGAATTGGGTTCATTAGTTCATCTTACTTACATTAATTAGTTAGATGTACTATTCAGAAGTATTGACAACTCAAGTAATTGATTTATCAGAAACCATGATTATGAGTTGCAGTAACTAATGCTAGTTTAATTTACTCTAAATTGCCAAGTTTTCTCTACTTAAACTCAAAAGTACATGTTACTTACTGTAACAAACTAGTTTCCTTTACTCAGTTTTGTTAAGGCAACGAGTTTCCATATTTTTTTTAAGTAAAGTGAACTTATCAGGGTTTACAGTGTACTCCTGTGAGATAGAGGCTCCTCACAGTCTCCACCATGGTCTCATTTATTTATGGTTATTATACCAATGCAGCACTATTAATTTGACAACAATATATTGATGTTTAAAAATTCTACACATAGCACCAAAAACGTTTGTCAACCAAACAATAAATCGCTGCCCACAGTCGTCTCTGACCTCTTCTCCCATGCAGAGCGTCTAACCTGCAGCCAGTCCTGTCATAACATCTGTCCAGACGCTCAGCATCACGTTTTACAGACTCAGTCTATAGCCAGACACCCCGAGAGTTTACATTACTCCCAGTCCTGTTCTCCGTCTGTCAGGCACCTACCACTGCCTGGAGTGGTATGAATGTTTGTGCTACATAGGTAATGCATTATATTCAAGTCACGTTTATTTATAAAGCAACCGTCGTTGACCAAAGTGCCGTGCAAAAGAGAAATTCTAAAGATAAATTGTTCATCTTTAAATACCCCACACAGAAATACATTTTGAACTTGGCGAGCTGGTTTCTGGTACCATGCACCTTAAAAATAGAACAGACCACTTTGAAACTAGAAGGCACTTGGAGAGCGCAAACCTCTGCCAGCGCTGAACAATTCTCCATCTTTCTGAAACCCCCAACACATAAAACCACTTAAATGTGGAGTTAAATTGATGTATTGACCCTACAAACATTTGGATTTGGAATTAAGTCTCTCGCTCCGTTAGTTTCATAGTTATGGCTCAAAAATATTTTTTTTAAAAAACAACAATTGTCTAGTGGGGGAAATTCCAGATTCAGCTCCAAAATCTAATCAGTTAATCTAATCAGTCTGTCTGCCAAATTTCATGGAAATCTGTTGGTAAGTTTTTGAGATATCCTGCTGGCAGACAGACAGACAAACTAACGGCAGAAAATAGGTAGGTAGGTATTTCTTGTCTCCCTGCAGTGATTTTAAAGCAATGATACAATTTCAATTATGTTTGTGATTGATTTTAGAGTGTTTGCCCCTGTATGTTGTTGGAACATGTGACTGAATTGTTTTTTCTTTTCATGAATGTTTTTTTGGGTTTTTTTGTGCCTGGGTTTCTCTTGAAATAGAGATCTCAATCTCAGTGAGACTACCTGGAAAAAAAAATGAAAAAATGATGTGGGGAGGATATTAGATTTTACCTGCTGCCCCATCAGGGTAAATATTTCTATTAGGGAACATTCCAGAAATCCCAGCGGGTCGGCCGGCCTGTCAAACACCTGTGGAGACTAAGCATGAAAAACAGAGAGAGAGTGACAGTTCACTGCTCAGAAAAAAAAAAAGATTATTTAAATAGATTACTTTTTACAGTGTTGGAATGTGCATGTTTTACCATCCAGGTTCACTCCCTCCCACCTCACACTGAGGAGGAGAGAGGTCTAAATGTTTCACTTGATTGGAGAGGTAATGAAGAACATCTGCTTTATTAGATTACTTTCCAGTGGAGAGAGTGAAGAAAGATAGGAAAGAGAGAGAGAGGATGTTATTACTTGGATTTGAAACCGTGGTGTTTTGAGTACATGGTAGTCCTCAGTCCTCTGATCCACCACAATGCCCCAAAACAGGATTTGTTGTGATGTAGTCCTATATTGTAGTCCATATTTGAAGTGTAGGTACACGTAATTTGTACTTATGTGTTATTAAAAAATCATGCTCAAGCAAACAGAGGAAGAGCTGCTACCTTAAAAGTCCCATATATATATCTTCAGTTTTTATGATTTTGTTTTGAAATATACTTTGGCTCAAGACAAGAATGTTCTTCAAAACGTTTAATGCAAATAAGTGTAGTTTAGTTCAAAGTGTTTTATTGAATGAATGTGGAGATGAAGTCCTCAGAATATACTGGCCCCTGATTGGCCGACAGCAGCGGCTCCTCTAATTCAAATGAGGTGAACCTGCTGATTGGAGACTTTCCAGTTCAAGTGCTGCAAACTGGACCCTGATTGGACGGATTTCAGTCTCACTACTTTAAATTTAACTACTCAAACAAAATACAATTTTGACAATGTCTTCATTAAGCATCTTTGATCGCAGAGAAACAGAGGAAAATGTTAATTCCTATAGTAGGGCCTCTTTAAATTAAATTGCATAAAGGGACTACAGATAAAACTATAAGAAGAAAAGGTTTTTACGAATACTTACACAATGAGAATTAGCTGATTAAAGCCCATATTTTAATATTATTAACTATTTAAGTTGGGTCATGTTTCACAGAGTTGCACCTCATAATCCCTCTATGATGGTGATACAGCCAGCCAGGCTCCCAAAATCTACCCACAGCACTATTATAGCACCAATACAATACAATAATAAGTGTGTTGACTTCAGTCTACTTCAAGGTGGTGAATATTTTTATTTAGTGGTGAATATTTAGCGTTTCCTGCCACAGTGTCTGTCCTCTACCCATCAGCCTGACTGAAGAAACCGTCCCACTCAGTGTCAATGAAATTCTAGACTTCATTTAATTCATGTAATATGCAGTAACACTTACTCAGCGCTGCCAGTGTGTTTCATACAATGGCTGCAGTGTGGCTCCCTTTAAAAAAGCCCCGGCTGAAGCAGGGGGTATCGAGGAACAGCTGGCCAGGGTAAAGTGTCTTTAATCTCTCCAGCTCACGGGAGGGTTTGGCTAAACTTGGGGCGCTCAGGACTGTCAGTCAGAAATCCAGCTTTACAACCTGGGTCTGATGTTTCAGTGTTTTTCTGTGTTTTGGTTCCCTGTGTTAGAGTCACTGCTGTTAGCTCTTCAGAGGTGTTAATATCATACTGTGTCAATTAAAGCAGTAATCTACGAGATCCTCTGTTTTAGAAAAAAAATTGTCTCCATCTTTGTCCCTCAGCCTCACTGTGGTGTTTCTGCACTGCACTCCCCACAGATCACCTGTCAATCAAACAGTGTGGGCGGAGCTTGGATTTCCTGTTGATGCAGTTTGAGTTTCTCTTTTCTTTGTCTGTTCAGCCATGGTGGCTATCGCTGCTCATGCTAACTACCCAGTTCTTCTTCTTTTGTTGATTCCAAACAAACCGGAAACGTAAAACGCATCACTTCCTGTGCAGCAGAGGATTTTTTCCAGGAAAGAGCTACCAGACACCGGCTGTTTAGAACAGACAGTGGAGAAGATTTATGAACTGGATATAGGCTCAATCAATGCTGGGTTATATCAGTTGGCAATAGAGAGTAGCAAAATTGTTCTGGTTCACAAAGAACTCTCTCTCACACACACACACACACACACACACGCCTCTCCTGTTGGTCCCCCTTGAACACCAAAGCCATCTCAGAGCGAACCCTTGTAATCAGAGATACAGAGTGGTAAAACAGATATTTATTTATATTAAAATGTCACTGAGACACACATATTTTATGAGATATTCTCAGATTAAGCAGCCTAAATATCAGCCACTTCCAAAGTTTCTTAGTTTAGTTTAGCTTTCTTGTATTCTTTTCTTTTTCACTGCTTGCTCTCTAAACACTAAAGGCTGCCACTGACCTTTAAGCCAATCCGTCCCGATCCACTCCAGCTTCACACTCCCACATCCTAATGTCTCTATGTGGAGCCACCCAAGCATTATCCAAATGAAGAGTTCTGTTCCCAAATGGGACATCACACCTACGCTCATAAAATGTTTACAGACGTGAAAGTCAGACTCATTTTAAAAAAGCCAACATTTAAGTGTACAGTAGCCTATATGAGAACCGATGCCTACCCTGCACTAACCCTAATCCTACCAATTTTTATTCTAAAGATAGATGACAGTTAAAAGTTTTTTTTGGAATGACATCCTTCATTTTAGTTCTCCTGTTCATTCCATTTTGATTTCTGACTAGTATACTACGTACAAACTAAGCAGCTGTCTGAAGTACAGTAAGACTACACAGTTATTTGAAAATCTCTCTACTAAAGACTACTGCAATTTAGAATATATTATAATTTTCAAATTGAACATTTTTTTATGAAATTGCCTTCAGCAAGTTGGAGTTTCAGTCTACAATCATTTCTTGGAGGCAGAAATAATCTCATTGGATGAGTTAAACCTCAGTGGGCGGAGCCAAAGAAACTTCTGGCGTAGTAATGTTAGACTGAAGCCCAGTGAAAAATGCAAAAGGTAAAAGTAGAGGAAGCTAATATTATGAAGGCTGGCGCTCTCAATCTAGCCATACTAAGTTATCTAGGTTAGCTAGTTAGCCTAGCTGACCTTCCAAATTCAAACCAGCCTATAGCTATCTAGGTAAGCTAGTTAGCTAGCTGCTGACCTTCAACATCATGACTGCCATGGTCATGAATAAATTAAAAAACAGTCAGTGCCATTTATATTTTTTTATTTATATTTTGACCAGAGTTTCTTCTTTGCCGTTTAAGTTTGCCAGTTAGCAAACTTGAACTGTGTTTCTTTGGCTCCGCCCATTAAGGTTTAATCCAACCAATGAGATTATTTCTGCCTCCAAGAAATGTTTGTAGAACTAAAACATCAATCTGCTATCCAAACACATGCTAAACCTATAATCCTAAATACCTCCAAAGACAACTAAGGGAGAGGCAACAATCTAGCAGGCATCAGCTGCAGAGCGTTCTGCTGCTGAACGCTGCTCAACCCGCTTTATGCAACACTAACAAAGCCCAGGCCTGATTATTACAGCAGAGTCAACAGCAGGACCTCTGACAGTAGGCTGCAGTCGGCCCGGACGTCACGGCGTCCAGTCCCTCTGTCTGCTGTTTGTGTCTGCAGCGTGTCGGTGTTGACCTTGGCCTCCCCAGGGGGATTGTGGGAGCCGGCAGACCGAGGCTGCGGCCCGGCGGTCGAGGATCCTCAAGTTTGTTTCCTGTGTACGGCTACAGGCTGTTTATCTGAACCTGTGGCCGCAACTCAGGCTAACGAGTTCACCGCTTTGTCTGCTTTGTGGGTTTAGCATGTGAAGATTTCTACTCTAAAACTCTTGGGTAGATCCGCTTCAGGGGGAGGAAACGTCTCCTGAAGTTCATCTTTCAGTATCTTTAATATTGATCCTGAGCCCAGAGACAGTGTTGGCTGAGCTCCTTGTCTCTGGACCCACATGTTCTCCTGCTGACTTAGGATCAGTGTTTGAAATTAACTTTGGCTCACTAAAACTAATAAAAAATACCCGCCAAGAATACTTTTCACTGGAGAAAACAGTTAATATACATTTTTCATAGAAATATGTCACCCCATCAGTTTTCAATGCTATTTCATGTCAAATCAGGCACTTAATGTTAATTTAAAACCTGCACACTCATAATTCATCATGAAGTGCAGCAGAATTCAAATGACAACAGATGAATGATTTGATATTTATCCTGAGCTAGTTAACCATTCAGGAAGTTTAGATGCAACCTCTTTGTGTAGAGCAGCGTAACAGGCAGCCAATCAGAAGCCTTTGATACAGAACTGTTGTTTTTCCTTGATTCGATTGGCTCACGGTCAGAGAGCGTGTACGGTGGTCTGCCGGGACAAAGTTTGAGAACAGGCAAAGACCAAAGACTTTGGTGTTCAAATGTTATCGTCTGAAAAAGTTGCCAGTCAGTGTGTCAGTCACCCTGATTGAATTATCCACCAGAAGACAAATTTTACCGGTATTTTGCGCCTGGCGGGTGTTAATATCAGATCCTGTTGTGTGTTGAAATCTGCAGATTTCAAACCTCCCTGCTTTGTCTCTCTTATCTTGTCTCAGTGAAGAAAGGATACAAAGCAGAGGACTGCTCACTCAGTCAGTCAAAGTGTTATCATTTTGTCAACCAAAGACTGAAACTACCTCTTGTCCAATATGAAGAACCATAATTTGTTTTAGTTTTGGGCTGTCCATCAAATGGTAGATGTCTCATTTCAGAACTAAACTCATGATTTCGTTCATTGGCCCTTGTATCTTTTTTTAAACTTTGCATTGCATGGGTCTTGCGCAGCCATGTTCTTTATTTTTCAACCTCTATTCATCCAGTAAAGGTTGAATGAGCATGTACGCTGTTTTCCAGCATCTGCTTCACATTCAGTTTCACATATTCACTGGGAGCTGCCCAGCAGAACATGTTTTTATCCCCAAGAACGCCTGTAGTGTGAAACGTCGGTGTTTGTGGTGAAAAATGTGTCTCTTTGGGGGTAACCTAGCACTCTTCGTGTTGTTAGTTTCTGAGCGAGGGTTGCCAGGTTGATAATTAACTTGGCTAGTCTCGGCCTCACACTGTGTGGCTGTGGGTTGCCAGGTTCATGTTAAATGTCACTGACAGGTGTGTGAGGGATTCACAATGAACTGTAGACGTCACGGTGTGTTTGAAACTCGCTGCGTTCATCCTGGTCTCGCTTTGCAGTTCAGATTGTGACAGTAAACTGTGTAACTGCAGTTTTGGTGTCGTTTTCTTACTTGAATTCAGAGGTCACATGGTCACTTAGGTGTTCAGTGAGTTTAAAGGCCCTTAGGCGCTTCAGACCAGTAAAAAATCAGGTATAGAGGTGTTACTGAGAAACTCACCGAGGCAATTTCTTCGATCAATATACCTGCTGATTAGAGGCATTATGGCTCTGAGACAGTGCCTCCTACTGCAGTATTCAGTGTTGTGATGCTGCTGTCATACTGCAGGGACACAAATGTAATTTTCTGTCATCATCCTGCTGGACCTTTCTGTAAAAATTAACTTTTCTCTTAAATGAACTTTACTATAACAGACACCTTGTAGATGCTGCTGTGTGGTTGGTGGTTGGTGCAATGCAGTATACAAGCATTTAGACAGACAAACAAGCAGCAATCAAGCTTTACAAATAGAATTTAAATATCAAACCTCAGAGACAAAGAAGAAAGAAAGAAGAGATTCCTGAAAATATATACAGTATGGGCTATACAATAAGGGTGGTGACTAAGTGGGTCATCAAGGGACTTTTTACAAGGGCTCAGTAATAAGTTGCATTTAGTGTTTGACCAAAGTACCAAATATGAATAGTGTCACTGTACATGGAATAGAAATACAATAGATACGACTATGTATTTACAGATGTACAATTAGTAGGGAAGTGTACTAGTTGACATCTACTCTAACAAAACGATTGCTGGTATATACAAGTAAAACTCATTATAGAATATGAGGATGTTATTAGCTATATCTTAAGAACCCTGCTTAAAAATTAGTAACATTGCTAAAACATAACTCTGGCAGTTTTCTACTTTCTCTATTTTTCCCATCATTTTCTGTCGTACCGATCGATAATGAAACAAAACCTCATCTCCTGAAGCAGTAGAACAGTCCTGAAGCCTCTCAGTGAGGTTCAGTTGGCCACCGGACTGCTTCTGCAGTCAGCTGACTTGGTTTGCACACTGAGCCTGAGAGGAGGCTGAATAAACGTCTAACTTGAGACAAAGCGCCGTTTGTTTATTTGGAGACGACATGTCACCTGGTTCTCACTGCACTGCCACGCCGCTTAACTACTAACTAGGGAAAGGAGTAACAGGAGTTGTTTTTTTTCCTTTCCTTCCACTGTGACAGTAGTCTGACCCACTTGTTGAATACATGTGTTGTTTCAGTAAGAATCAGAATCCCTTTAATCGCAAACTATATGTCCAATATCTACATATTCAGTATCTAAATCATCAGGGTTTTCTTGGTTAGAGTGACAGGTACATTAAAGGAAAACTCAAATCTGTGATGTTCTGTGGATTCCAGGAGTTATTCTCTGTTGTTATTTACTTTTTTAGTGAACCCACTTTCCCTCAACCTGCTTCATCTACTTCTTCTGAAGTTAGTGATTTCCTACATTTCCTAGAATACCTTTTTGATAATTCCCAGAGAACAACATTCAGTATGTGAAGGTGGAGACAGTGACAGTGATAGTGTAGCAAGAGCAGGAGAGCAAGAGTTTTGTTTTGTGTCTTGCAGCTGCAATGCATTCTGGTCTCTCTCCTGCTCCTGTGGGTGGAGAAATTGGTCTCTCTTCTTCTTCTACGATGGATTTCTCCCTGTATGATTGTTGAACGTCTCTTGGTGCAAAATGGCGGCTCTAGAAAGAAGCCCTCGCTCTTTGATTTTCTGAGGGACTGACACTAAAACCTGACGTTTACCACTGATGGTTTAGATCGTTGGAACATTTTTCCTTTAAAGAAAGCCAATGTCTATTTGGGCTGATTGCTGCTGCGGTTTGATTACTGTTCCTTTAATACTGAGGCTTGAAGATACAATCCAGAATTTACTTGTTTATTTATTATATCTAAATTGTGGGTATAGTCATTCATGCCCTTGACATCTAGGTAGAAAACAAGCTGTGTGGAAATTTCATGATGCTTCATAACTCAAAATGCAGGCCTCTGCAGGCTGTACAAACAAACATTGTACAGCCCCAGAATCCATGTCAAACTCATGTTTAGCTGTCACATTGTGCCTGTCTTTGTATGTGAAGCTCAGATAATATATATTTTTTAATGGAAAAATGTCTGCAATCCAGTAAATAACTAAGTAAACAAAGCCAGCAGTGGGATGACAGTGTTGAGAGAGTGGACACCAGCAATTACACACTGTCAGGTGGTTTCACATGCAAAGTCATAGTTATCGGTTATAGAAGGGAGAGTGACTGTTTTAAATGTCAGCCTGTCTAGTGTAGAATTTATAGTTTTGTAGTTTAAGATAGTCAAAACTCTGAATGATACTATACTTTATTATCAGTAAAGCCTCCAGGATGGAATATGGCGTTACTATACAGGCTTGTAGCAAATGACGATGTAATAACTGAACAAAATGTCATAAAATGTCCTTCTGTATGTGTTGGAAGTCTAATTAAACACGTTAATTTAATAAATTGCTGGATAATGTAACAATATCACATTATTACATTATATACTATTACTTCATATGGGGTGTAATATTTTTATCTGATGTAATAATCATATTGACTAATATTTGTAATAACTCGTAAGAATAAGAGCAATGTAATAACTGGATTTGTTATTATTATCAGCCAATATCATTATTGCATCATCAGTTAAAAATATGTTACATCCCTTTTGAAGTAATGATACCAGTCATACTATTTATTTTTATTACTTTTTGACAAGTTATCACATAATCTGGCAGATATTGCATTATTAGTTCCTACCAGGCTTTATAGCACTGAGAAGAAACACTGTCAGCTGGCTCTGAAACTAAAGCAGCTGCTGTTTTATTGTGTATAAAAACATCGGCTCCATTGCTTTCATGATAGTTTGTGTAAGTCTGCATGAGTCTGTGCAGATCAGTCACACATATAGCATTACTTAAGTCGGGCCAGTAATTAGTCCTGGAAATGAAGTAAGGTTTTCCCCTCGTGTTTATCTCCATGTTGTGTTGCTGAATCCTGGATTACACTGCAGAGACAATAGCCAGCAGATCCCAGGGATCACAGGCAGCCTGCAGCGGGTTTGCATTGTGCAGTGCGCCATCTAGTGGCTGAATGCTGGAATATTTGCCCTGATACCCATGATGCTGTTAGCTGGTATACAGGGCATGCATGAAAAAGCCTGTTTGTCAATCAGTCATGAGGCAGCAATCAACACTTGATTCACATGTGACCTATTTTGTTGTGCTGAACACGCATGTTTAAACTGGTGAGACTGCCACAGGCGCACACTCAAGTGCAAACAACTTACAGGCGTGTACAATTAGACACACACACACACACACACACACTATACAGATACAAACACCATCCACACACAAGTCTAAAATGAACATCTTTGTAACTCCTAAGTTTGTCTTCTACATATTTTCATAGTTTTGATGAACTATGGTCATGGAATCAAGCTTTATACATCTTTGCTCAAACCAAAAGTTAAAGAAGCTGTAGGGAGACGATCTGTGAGCTGATGACACATGATGAGGAAGAGACCATCCACAAACCCTGTGCTGATAATGACCGGCCAAATTATTACTATTATATAAGTGAGTTGCCAAAATGAATTAACTCTGTAACACTTAGACTTAGACTTAGACTTTGTGGTACAACACAGAATGTATAGACACATTTAAAGCACATCAAATCAAATAAACAGAAACGACAATAATCCAAATCATCTATAGCAGCCATCATAAATACCATCACATGGAAAGCCATAAAGATTTTGAAAGCTTATCATTTAATTTCATTACTACTACTACAACTACTACTACTACTACTGCTACTATAGCATTTACTGCTACTGTTACAACTACTACCACTATTACTACTTCTACTACTAGTACTACTACTAGGCAAGGCAAGGCAAGGCAAGTTTATTTATATAGCACATTTCAGCAACAAGGCAATCAAAGTGCTTTACATAAAACATTAAAAGCATCAAGACAAAGTGAAAAAGAAATATATTCATATAAAAGAACAAGCAAAATGCACTGCATTAAAAGAATCAAATCAAGTAAAATAGAAAGATATTTTTACCCCCTAAAGGAAACACAGAATCAAGCGGTGTTACTTCTTGGTATTGAGTAGTCACTCTCACACTGGTGACCCTGTTAACCAGTACTACTACTACTACTACTACTACTACTACTACTACTACTACTACTGATAATAATAATAATAATAATAACATAATTAGGATGTTCTTCTTACTGGGATCAATTGATATCCTGTAAGGACATTCTCTTTTCTCTTGCCCCCCTCCACAGGGAGGTCAGGGGTCAGAGGTCAGAGGTCAGGGCCTGGAGCTGGTAGGGATTCAGTGCCTTGCTCAAGGACACTGCAGCAGATTGGATGCTAGTAGTCTTACCGCCTGTGTTTTGTGGCCCTGCAGCGGCGAGAGCGGAGCTGGGAAGACGGAAAGCACCAAGCTGATCTTGAAGTTCCTGTCAGCCATGAGCCAGCACTCCCTGGAGCTGTCGTCCAGAGACAGGACGTCCCACGTGGAGGAGGCGCTGCTGGAGAGCAGGTAGGACAAGCCTCCATTCCAGGACTTATTACATCACTGCTTAAAATCACTTTTATAGGCTTGCTTTTATGTAACATTTTGATTTGGCCCTGCTTACTTGTGTTGCTTCTTATGATTAATGATGATGATGATTAACCACTTTTCTTTTGAATGTACTTCCCAATTTTATCAACTTTTCATATATTTTAGTATTCTTATTTTGATGCCTTTTTGTAAAGTATTTTGTAAACTATTTTAGATAATTGCTATATAGTAGTATATAATAGAAGCAGCAATAGTTGTAGTATTAGTAGTAATATTAGGAGGAATATTAGGAATATTAGGAGCAGTATCAGTAGGGAATCTTTCTGATGCTATATAGAGTTTTTATAAACCTTTGGTGCTCTACACTGCAAGAAATTTCCATCCTAACAAATCATTTGTCTGGAATTAAAAATCCTTTTCTTAACATAAGTGAAAAAATCTGGCAATGGTTTGAGGCCATTTCACTTGTTTCTGATGCAAAAAAAAAAAAACTCCCTTATTCTGCCGTGTTTCAAGATTTTGACATTTGCTTCAAGAAGATTCTGGAAACAGGTGAAAAACTGAAATTATCTCATCCACTTGATTTTTTTCCACTTGTTTCAAGGAAAATAGGATTTTAAGACTCAGTATTGTCAAGATGGCTGTTTCTGCAGTGTGTGTAGAACCCATTTTGAAAATATGTGTGATCTGTTCTGTTATTTGTGCAAAAGCGAAATGTTCTATATAGTCCTAGTTAGGGTTCTGCTATGAGCGGCCAAAGAGCCTCAGTCTGTTTGGTGCTGGTTCAGACTGTGACTCCGCCCCCTCACTGCCCTTACAGCCCAATCATGGAGGCCTTTGGAAACGCCAAGACCGTCTACAACAACAACTCCAGCCGCTTCGGGAAGTTTGTCCAGCTGCACTTCTGCCAGAAGGGCAACATCCAGGGGGGCAAAATCGTGGACTGTATCCTTTACTGCCCCTCAGTCTGCCTACTTCCTGCCCAGGCTCGTTATACAGGAAACAGGAAGTGCTTGAAGGTTTGCCAAAGCTACTTGTTAGCGTTGGTCACTGGAGTGTTTTAGAGAGTGATTGATTGTTATTGGTTTAGGTTTTCCTATGATTTTGCCTTTGAGTCTTTGTTGATGGAGGATATATGCAGCTCAGGATACTATGAGGCTGTTCTCTGTAGGGAAAGACAATTTTTGAATCTCCAACATGAAAATGAATATTTCTCTCTCTGTGTCCAGAACTGCTCTGGAGGCAGAAATACTCTGATTGGTTGAGCTAAACCTCAGTGGGCGGAGCCAAAGAGCCACAGCTTTTCTGAACACAAGTTAGCTAAACATGAATGGCAAAGAGGGAAGTCTGGTCAAAAGATAAATAGAAATGGCAACGATTTCTTTCTTTCATGATTTTTTTTAAGGTCAGCAGCTAGCTAACTAGCTTACCTAGATAGCTGCTATAGGCTAGTATGGCTAGTTTGAACTTGAAGGTTAGCTAGCTAACTAGCTAACCTAGATAACTTAGTGTGGATAGATTGTATTTTTTCAGTTAGCAGCGGAGCGCTAGGCTTCATAATATTAGCTTCCTCCTCTCTTGTCTCTTGTCTTGTTCACTGGGCGTCAGTCTAACATTTCTAACATTTCTTAGCCAGACAAACTGATTATTTGGCTGTTCTTATTCTTTCCCTCCATTATCTGTCCTTCTCTGTCTCTCATCTCTTTTTTTCTTTCCTTCTCTCTCAGTCTTAATCTGTTGAGTTGTTTCAGTTGCCTGTAGAACAACAATAACAACAACAAAATAATTTTGTTGGTCATGTTAGAGACCACAGTCCTCACCATCTGTTATGTTCCTTGACTGACACTTTTCTGACCACAGACCTCTTAGAAAAGGTGAGTTTTCTCCCTTCTACCCAACTTATTATTGCATATCAGTGTGTGTGAGGTTTTGTGTTGTGAGTGTGAGTGTGTGTGTGTGTGTGTGTGTGTGCACATGTGATTCTGGACATGTGTATTGACCCGTGTTCCCTGTTCCCCCACAGAACCGGGTGGTCAGGCAGAACCCAGGGGAGAGAAACTATCACATCTTCTACGCCCTGTTGGAAGGAACCAACACCCAGCAGAAGGGTGAGACACACTGGGCCAAAACATCATATAAATATATTAAAAATCTGAATCATAATAATGAACTCTATTTGCCTATTTGGTGAACATGCTTTTCTCAAAGCAAGAGACAAATTAGAAAGCAGTAATATTAGCAATATAGCGGACAAGCAAAGGGTATCACAACAGCAGAAATCGATAAAATTAGGTAATTAAAAGGTAATAAAGTAATGATAACAGTGATAAGCGTACAAGCAGGTATGGTAAGTAAGGTCATTTGGGAAAAAACAACATTAAATGTAAACAAGATCAAGGGGTAAAATTCAGGAGCAGGGTAAAACAGCATTACCAAAGCAGAAACAGCAGAGTAATTAAGTTTGACAAGAAAGTGTGTGTGTGTGTGTGTGTGTGTGTGTGTGTGTGTGTGTGTGTGTGTGTTTCAGAGGCCTTCGGGTTGAGCCATGCTGACAGCTACTACTACCTGAAACAGTCGGGCTGCGTGGCCGACAAGACAATCAACGACCAGGAGACCTTCCAGGATGTTCTGGTACGCAGGAGAGAACTGGCCTGCATTCATCCATTCATTCATTCATTCATTCATTCATTCATTCATTCATTCATTCATTCATTCGTTCATCCGTTCATCCATTCATCCATTCATCCATTCATCCATCCATTCAATCATTCATTCATTCAGTCATTCAATCATTCATTCATTAATTCATTCATTATTTTATTTGTTCAGCCATTCAATCATGCATTTATCCATTTGTTTGATCATTCATTCATCCATTCTTTCACTTTTTCATCTCCATACTGAAATATGAAATATTTGCATATATTTTAAAATATATTCCAAAAACATTTTAATATTAGATTTTAGCCATTTTTAAGGTTTTTAGTCATATACGTATGTAAATATATTCTGATATGAATATGATATCATTCATTCATCCATTCATTCATTAATTCATTAACATTATTAAAAATACAGTATGCTCTAAAAAATTTGAGCCCGGGTGACTGAAAAGTTAAAATATTGCTGTCATACCCAGACCATGTGAGAGGCATAACTTCAAATTAGCCCAAACCCCCAAAATACACCAAATAACTAATAATTTGCAGATGATGGATTATAAATAACAGTTTTCAGTGATGTTTTCAATCCAAACAAACCCGACCCAACATGAGCCCATCAGACGCAGCCGGGGGCGTCAATATGAAGGCATGAGGTCTCTTTTTCATTGGCTTCTCCTGTGTGTGTGTGTGTGTGTGCGTGTGTGTGTGTGTGTGTGTGTGTGTGTGTGTGTGCTTGCCGTCCCAGAATGCCATGCGAACGATGCAGTTCACAGAGGAGAACATCGGGGAGATCCTGCGCCTCCTGGCCGGGATCCTCCACGCCGGGAACATCGAGTTCATGACAGCCGGAGGAGCGCAGGTCTCCTCCAAATCAGGTGAGAGCTCCTCCTCCTCCTCCCTCTCTCTCTCTCTCTCTCTCTCTCTCTCTCTCTCTCTCTCTCTCTCTCTCTCTCTCTCTCTCTCTCTATCTCTCCACATCCCTCCAACTCGCTCCTTCTACTCCCCCTATTTCCCCTCTCTTTCTCTCTCCCTTTCCCTCTGTCTCTTCTAACTCTTTCCTATCCCCCCTCTCTCTCTCTTACCTTTCTCCCTCTTTCCTTTCCTTCCTCTCTCTTTCTCCATTCCCTTTCCCCAACTCTCCTCAGGGACTGTGGAAACCTCAGTCTACTGCTCTTGCCAAGACATTTCTACAGCTCTGTAACTGTTGAAATGTTTCTTTGGTAACTTCACACATTCTGTATTTGAAGACTGGCTTTCCAAAGCAAAATATCCAGTGTTTGGTTAAAAAATGGCACCAAGGTTTTCATTCTTGCTGTGAACGTTCAGCCCATAATTCAGTATTATTTTAAGGTATGGGCAAACTTAAGTCTTCCTGTTTGGCTGGATGTGGTTAGTGAGGTCTTCCCAGTGTGGCCATGCCTGCTGAAGTGCCCATGAGCAAGACACTGGACACCACAGGCGAAAAGAGAAAAGCTGCCTTGATGTAGGAATAACATATTATATGAAATCAGCCCAAAAACAAACAAAAAAAACAATAAAACAATTGTCCATAGGCATGAGTGTGTTTGTGTGCAGTATGGTATATGATGCATATGATCTAGTACAGAGGTTCTCAACGTGGGGTCCGGGGACCACCAAAGGTCCTTGAGGGGGTTCCAGGGGGTCCCCAGCAAATTGATGAAGTGTTAAACTTCACCATTACTTCATTTACAAGAAGTTAACACAATTAGAGAATGTAGAAGAATGACTGTTTTGATCATAGTTTCACTGTCATCTCTCTACCTACAATACAGATAGTGATGGAACTAAATCATATTTAACAATAAAAATATTCTCAGATCTGGGTCCGAGAGACAAAATCTCATCAAATGGGGGTCCATGGCCCTAATGTGGACTAAATTAGGGGTCCTTAATATGAAAAAGGTTGAGAATCACTGATCTAGTATATGATGTTCTTGTACTTTGGAAGGGGAGCTGGTATGTAAAGGTTGAACGACTTCATGCACTTTAGTTTATATTTGCACAAGGACACTGTCGGCCTCCATTAACCGTGTCCACCTTGCCCCGGGCAACAGAGAAGCCAGATGAGATTTTGGAATAATTGCAGCATGTAGAACTGGGACTAGTGACAAGCTTGGTGAGGAAGCTAAAGCACCAAGGACACTCTGTACCCCCCTCCACCCACCCCCCCCCCCCCCCAGCCCTCCCAACACCCACCTGCTCCCCCTGGGAGAAGAGGGGTGAGGAAGGATGTTGGCCATCAATTACATTCTCCCTGGATGTTATGACTGCATGTGTGTGTGTGTGTGTGTGTGTGTGTGTGTGTGTGTGTGTGTGTGTGTGTGTGTGTTTGTTTGCGGTGGCAGACAGGCTTGACCTTTTTGTAAACAGTCTCATCTGGCCCCAAGGTGACTTTTAGCGCCATAATGAACATGCAAATGTGTTTAACATTCAAGGGTCAAAGGTCACTGATGATGCGGTGGCGACAGCAGTTATTGATCACTGGAAGGGCGATCATGGTCACTTAACTCCCAGCTGATCCACAGGCAGAGCTCCCAGCAGCCAGCAGCAGCTCCCAGTGTGAATGTGTGGAACTGTGTGAATGTGAAGCAGGGCGATGCTGAAAAAGAAAAACATCTGGGAAAAACAAAATTATAAAAAGCGTTACAAGAGGATAAATGCAGTTTCATCTTTGACAACCTTTATTTATTCAGGTAAAATCCCATTGAGTTCAAGATCTCATTTGCAAGAGAGACCTGAATTACATAAAAACTCACAAAACTAATAACTGAAAAATGAATAAAATAAAACTGTAAAATTCAGTAAAATGAAAAATGAAATGAAACAATCTAATTTTAATAAAAGCTTAAGAAACATACAAGACAGAAAACAGACCTCCTAAAAAAAACCCAAAAAAAACAGAGACAACATCAGGGTAAAAACAATTACATTCGGCTCTAGAAAGACTTAATATCTTGTTTTTAAAATGGCTAAAGGGAATCAGAGAATCTCTTGGGATTATATTAAAAAGTATTAGGAGCACTTTTGAAACTGCAGTGTTCCAAATAGCCACAGTTGTATTGCAAGCAGCTGCTAGTTTTTTTTTTAAATGCAGCTTTGAAGCGTGTTGGTGGTTGGTACACATACATGGAGGACAGGTGTCTTTGCTCAGGGGAACCTCAGCAGTGTTGTGTTTGTTTGTTTGTTTGTTTATTTAGATCCCCATTAGCTACTGTATTGTAACAGTAGCTACTCTTCCTGGGGTCCCCATTAGCATTTTTAACAATACTTCAATAACATTCATACTCACAATAAGACTCAATACATAACACAACCACTAAGACACACAACAACAAACACCAACTCAAAGCCTGTGTAATACATACGATAGCTCTATATAATAATTTCATCTCTTGAGTAATTGAGAAAAAGAAATCACTTAGCAATTCATCCACTAAATCACAAATAAAAGTGGGATGGATAGCTCAAAAACAAAGTCATATAATATTCTACACTATTCCTTGTGTAAACAAATACAATCTTAACTTTTTGTTAAAACATGTTGTATTACTTTCTGAAATCAAAAAACTTGAATGAATTCCATGCCACCATTGCTCGATAATGAACTGATCTCTGTGTTACTGTAAACTAGTGTGTGTTGTCGGCACTGTAGATGGAAGCAGAAACCTTCTCTAACTCTGTGTGTGGTTTTTGCGTCCTCATGTAGCTCTGGGCCGGACGTCCGACCTCCTGGGGCTGAACTCAGATCAGCTGGCCGAGGTTCTGACCCACCGGTCCATGATCCTCAGGGGCGAGGAGATCTGCACACCACTCACCGTGGAACAGGTCAGTAAACACCAGTCAGCTGTAGATGTGTTTACAGGTTAGTAACATCAAGTAAATAACCTCTAGATCACTGGAACAGGTCAGTAAGCGCCAGTCACAGACCTGTGAATCTGTTTACAAGTTAGTAAACACTAGTTAATAATCTGTAGATCACTGGAACAGGTGAATAACATCCAATCACAAACCTAGACCTAGATAAACCATGACCAACCTGTACAATGAAAGAGCTACAAGTCACTGATGGGATCAATTAGCTTAGCTGCTCTTGGTTCTCGGAGCATTTTTTCATGGTTTCTATTGGAAGGTATTTAAGCACCAGTATTTATAAATTAGCTGACTTTATTCATTATATGGCTATGAGTAATGGTTGCAAAATTAGAGATGTATGTACATCAAAAAGTCCTGTGCTGGATAGCACACAGACGGCACTGAAAAAGAGGAAAATACCTGCTAACTAGATTATTTAGTATTACAAACTAGCTTACTTAGGGAGGTTAAGGAAGAAATGATCTCAAACTATAGAATGTTGTCACTAATGATCATTTTCTGCTGTTATACATTTAGTTATACATTTAGGTTTTTTAGGGTTGTATATATATATATATCTTTTTAGACCTTTAGACTTTAGACCGTTTGGACTTACAATGAGTGCAATTAGCTAAGAGTAGAATAAGCTTCAGTTTCTAGAAAGAGAAAATAGATGTAGATGTGTCAATAGAAGTCTCTAAATCATTTTCAGTACATTTTTGGATTTGAATCCCTTTGAAGATCTTAACATCTAGCTACACACTGGTGAGCAGCTAAGACGACTGGAGGCACCTTTGACAAACATTAGCCCAAACAATTCGGCTAATTTTAGCATTAGGTATGTTGAGTCGGTCCTTTGTAGGCAGGACAAAACAAAAACAAAACAAAGCATTCCTTGCGTCTTCCGGCTATTCTCTGCTTGTTGTTGCTGTCGGAGGAGGCCTGTGGAAGCCTGCAGGGGTTTCACTTCAGCTTCAGCCCCTGTTTCCTTTGAGCGAGCAGCTAATCACGGACCGGCAGGTAACCGGGTTCATGATGAACACCGGCCGGCTGATCACGTCGGGGTTCAGGAGGTAAACAAAACACGGCTGGTGCCAGACAGGCTTCTGCAGAGTAGAAACCATGATACTGTGACCCAGATAGATAAATAATTCCTTGTTTATTCAATTTTTTTAACCTGACAGGCCTGCCATGTAGCTTTCACATCACACTGAATCACAAGCGGATCAGAGTTTTAGTTCTGCAAACATTTCTCAGAGGCAGAGCAGCTGAGTTAAACCTCAGTGGGCGGAGCCAGATGTTCCAGATGGGTGGGGTTTGCCACACACCCAATTTCCCCAATTTCCCCAATTTCCCCACTGACACAATAATACAAATCAAGCATAAATTAATACTTTTCACTTTTGCACTATGTAAATAAACCAGCCCTTTTTGCATCTGAAGAGCCTCTTTAGTATGTTTCTTTCTTCATCCCATTTGGTTTTTGTTTATACCACCTTTGTATTTACCGCTACATCACCATCATAAGAAAATATGTATTGTTTTAGCTACAATGCTTCAATATTAATCCCCCGCTCCTCCTCCTCCTCCTCCTCCTCTTCCTCAGGCGGTGGATTCCAGAGACTCCATGGCCATGGCACTTTACTCTCAGTGTTTCACCTGGATCATCCGCAAGCTCAACAACCGCATCAGGGGCAAGGAAGACTTCAAATCCATCAGCATCCTGGACATCTTCGGATTTGAGAATTTTGAGGTGCGTTTGAATTAAAGGAAAAATTCAGCCATAAAACATTGATATCAGAAGATGTTTCAGGATGTAAAACATCAGCGGTAAACGTCAGGTTTTGGTGTCAGTCCCTCAGAATCAAAGAGTGAGAGCTTCTTTCTAGAGCTGCCATTTTGCACCAAGAGACATTCAACAATCATACAGGGAGAAATCCATCGTAGAAGAAGAAGAGAGACCAATTTCTCCACCCGCAGGAGCAGCAGATAGACCAGAATGCAATGCAGCATCAAGACATGTTGGGTTTTGAATAAAGGGTGCTGGTCATTATCTAACTTAAGTAAAAGTAGAAGTAGATGAGGCAGGTTGAGAGAAAGTAAAGTATAAAAGTAATTGAACATCACAGATTCAATTCAATTCAATTCAAATGTATTTGTATAGCACCGTCTCATACAAAAGCAGTTCAAAGTGCTTTACATAAAAACAGAATAAAACAGCAAAAATGTGCAAATAAAGAGAAACATCCATGCATACATGCACATAAAAACACATATACATACACACATACAAACAAACATAATGTACAAATACAGTGTGTTCATTTAAGAAAATGCTCGAGTGAGCTCGAAGGAAGGTCTTTAAATTGATGTTCAATTAGTGTACGATAATGCAAGGATGGATTTTTCCTTTAAAGAGATATTGTACTTAGAAAATTACCAAGAGAATGTTCACTTTCTAGCCTGCACATCTTTTATTTACTGTCCCCACCTGCATTCAAGCTTTGTTTTCCCCAGCTACGACTGTGGCCACAGAATAAAATAAAATGACCCAGATACTGCTTTGTTTGCAGTGAAGTGAAGATTTTCAGAGCCACAGTTAGTGAGTGATGTTTACTACATGTCAAGTCAAGTTTATTTATATAGCACATTTCATACGACAGGCGTAGACTCAATGTGCTTCAAAATAAAAAAGCAAAAAATAGGCAAAGATCATACATGACAAAAACATATAACATAGGAACATATAAGATAAGAAGGTATTACATATACTATAAACACATATAAAAAAAAGATAAAAACATATAAGATGAGAAGGTATTACAATAAAAAGGAATACGATAAGAAGGTATTATTATTATTAAAAAGGGAATAATAGTAATAATACTGATTCTAAACTAAAAGTTTTCCTGTTAACCACTTTAAACCTAACTAAAAGAAGTCTCTCTACAAGTCCCCATATCAGCCAGTATTAGCAGATATCACAGTCTTGTGAAATGAGCACAAACTCTGAAAGGCAGATTTACTTCTTGTGGACACGAGTAATGTGAAGATAAGATAAGATAACCACGAAAGGATTATGTGACAACAGCAGGAATTGGACGCATCACCTGACATTTCACATCACATTACCCCATCAGGTTCAGGGTTTGGTCATGGTTAAATAAGAAAAAACTTTCACTGAAAATTAAAACTTGCCTCCCAGTAGAAAACTTGTTATCATGAGTTGGGAATTGAACCTGGGTTGTCGGAGTTGAATAAGCTTACTTTCCATCATGCAATTTTTACTTTAAATCTTCTTCCTGTTTCTTCTACTTGTGTCTCCTCCACCTGATCCTTTCCTGCTGGACAAAACATTTTTATTTTATTTTTCATGCATGGAACACAGACCAGGCTGTAGTGAACCATTCATGAACTCCAGCAGAGATACACACACACACACTAAAAAGTGAAAATGTTCTACTAGAATGAAATATCTCTTTAAAACTAAAGCTTCATACACACACCCATCCAAACAATGCAGTAGTGCGGTGAATCATTTAGTTGTTTGATTTTGCTTGTACTTACGCATGCAGTCGCCTCACCCATTGGAAATGAATCAAGAGCCTGTGGCAAATCCAACACAAATGAACTGTGTATGTGAGCAGAATTATTGCGATTGGATTTATTACCAGGCTCCAGCAGTCACCCATGAGGCAGCTCTCCCTGCGGGTGTCAGGTGGTTCTCATGACCCATATACTTTATATTGGTTTCTCATGTGTGAACATTCAGTTCAATTGAGACTTTACATAATATTATTTACATATTAACATTAATAACTTACTCCCACACATTAACCAAACAATCCCACTACTATAATTGGAGAGCGGTTTGTGTGTTTGTGTGTCCCACCATGGAGGGGAGGAGAGGAGAGGAGAGGAGAGGAGAGGAGAGGAGAGGAGAGGAGAGGAGACAAGGAGAGGAGAGGAGAGGATGAGAGGAAAGGAGAGAGGAGGAGAGGAGAGAGGAGAGGAGAGGAGAGGGGAGGAGAGGAGAGAGGAGAGGAGACAAGGAGAGGAGAAGAGAGTAGGAGAGGAAAGGAGAGAGGAGGAGAGGAGACAAGGAGAGGAGGAGAGGAGGTTATAAACTCTAGTATATTGAATAAAAGCAGGATGAGATTATTGTTGAAAAAACTACAAAATAATACAATTTCAATAATTCCAGCGCTGTATTTTTTGCTCAGAATATCTAAACACTCGAACACACTTCATCCAACGACATCATGACTCTTTTTTTACTTCTGTCGGCAGCATTTTAATTATGCTGTTTTATTGTTAATCATGAAGTATGAAAAATACACCTCAGGGATTCCATGTGGTTCAGTTCATTGATTCATTACATGTGTCTAATATCTGCCTAATTTTTTTCCATAGGTCAATCGCTTTGAGCAGTTCAACATCAACTATGCAAACGAGAAGCTTCAGGAATACTTCAACAAGCACATTTTCTCCCTGGAGCAACTTGAATACAACAAGTAGGTGGAGACTGTTGACTGTGTGTTCTCCATTTGAAGGGTTTCACTTCAAAACTGTACTCTGTTAATTTTGGAACCAAATTATCATCTGATGTTGCTCAGTATTTCCAAAATACAACCAATTATTTCATCGAAAATGTGTCTGTATCATAACTAAAAGCCTATATTTAGATAATAACTTTGAACGTAATCCATACAGAGGATAACTTTCCTACCGGCAGCCATTTTGTAAGCACTGTTGTCGTTGTTTTCAATCGGTGGACGTCTCCTTTTTCTGCAAAAAACTACCATGACACCAGGAGGCTGTCTACCTCAAGCTGTCAGCCTTTTACACTGTTATCCACTGGCTTGAAAGCTTAGTGAAGCTGGAAAAACAGAACCATGGAGAGGGAAGCCTGCCAAGTATTGAGTTTTCACATGTACAAAACATAACTTCATATCCGCCTAAACCCTTTCCCTAAGCCAGGTATAGTCTCACAAAATTGTTACCTGATGTTGCTCAATATTTAAAAAATATAACCGATTATATCATCAACCAGAAGGCACTCAGTAGAGCACAAACCTCCGCCAACGCTGAACAATTCTCCAACTTGCAAAGCTGCAGCCTCCATAACAGTTTATGTTTGTTTATCGTTTGTCCTGATTGTTGGACTTTCTCACCAGCACATAATAGTTATGGCTAAAAAACGCTAATCGTCTAATAGAGGTAATCCCAGATCTAATAGAGGTAATCCCAGATCTAATAGAGGTAATCCCAAAATCTAATGAACTGATCCTTGGTTCAATACATTCATTACTTTTTGAGTTATCTTCCTAACAAACAGACAGACAGACAAAACATAATTTCCTTCCAACTGCATTGGCAGCGGTAAAAATGTTTGAAAACAGTTTGAATAAACCAGGGGGCCGGATTCACCAATGTGTTCTTAAGATAGATCTTAAGAAATGACATAAGAGGAAATTTTAGGTAGTTCTTAAGAAGGCTCTTAAGTGCAATTCCTCAATATTTTCTTAGTAACAGTCTCATTTCTTAGGAATTTCTTTAATTTTCCTACTTAAGAACTTCTCAAAATAGAGCCTGAATTAATTCTGGTTAATAAACTTTAGGCTTACTGCCACTGAGGCTAGGAAACAAGGCTAGGAGGCTAGGAGACAAGGCTAGGAGGCAACCCAAAGTGCTTCCATTTACAAAACAACTGGGGAAAAACCTATTTAGGGCAACTAGAGCAAAGATTTAAACATTGGTTGCTGTTGGTAACTGTAAAATTTGCAGCTTATTTTCAACAGACATGAGACAGAGGCCTACCTGGCCCTACACCAAATAAAGCTTTACAATAAATGTTCATCTTAATGTTAGGTGTAGGGGAACCTGAAGACTTTGAACTATAACCTACTTGTCTAAAATGTGTTTAAATATATGATATTAGAGGCTTACCTTTTCACTGTAGGAGTTTTAAGACAGGTGAAGGGCCGTCTTAAAGTTAAGAAAAAAATCAAGAACAAATTTGAGAACTTTCATTTCAAGAATACCATTTATTCATATTTTTTCTGAGGAAGAAGCATAAGAAGAAAGTTAAGAAAATATATAAGAACTGTTTTTGAGAATAGCATTTTTTCCTATTTTTTTTCTTAAGACTAAAGTTAAGAAAAAAATGGCACTTGAGAAGATTTTTTTTCTTAAGAGGGTTTTGTGAATCCGGCCCCAGATGTTTATTTTAATTCCAGCACAGCCGTTTTCAAATGGCGGACGTCTTCTGATCTGTTGGAATGAAACGTAACTCAATCCGTTGTAGTTTGTCTCTGACCCACAACGTTTGTTTGGCTGCTTCCTCCAGGGAAGGCCTGGTGTGGGAAGACATCAACTGGATGGACAACGGAGAATGTCTGGATCTGATCGAGAAGGTACGTGAGCGAGGGAGCTACACGGAGATCTGAAGTTCTCCTGCAGCTTGAGAACTGTTCTGCTTCAGGTTCTACATGATAGGATGTGGGGTGGTGATGATGATGATGATGATGCTGATGATGGCTAAAGATGGCAATGACGGTGTGGGGGACTTAATGATGATGAGGATGATGAGGATGATGACGGTGATGCTGATGATACGATACTGCTATGCCTCCCTGATCCCTACTTCTTGTTCAACTAGAAACTAGTTGAAAAAACCTGATTAGCAGTTAAAAATAATAAGATGATGATGTTTATGATGATGATGATGATAATGATGATGAGGAGGAGGAGGAGGAGGGTGGTATTAATAATGGTGAGGATGACAATGGACCATGTTGAGGATGTAATGGTGATACTACTACCACTATTACTAGTACTACTTCTATGACTGCTACTATTACTAATAATAAACTTTTTATACAGCACTTATGTAAAAGCATAGTTTACGAAGTGCTTTACAAAAATAACAAGGAATAGTAAAACATACTGTATATAGGCAAGGCAAGGCAAGGCAGCTTTATTTGTATAGGACATTTCATACACTGAGGCAATTCAAAGTGCTTTACAGAGTAATAAAAAATACAGTAAAGGTAAAAAAAATGTACAATTAAAAAGTGCAAAAGTACAGACAAGAGATCCACAAGATAAAAGACTTAAAAAGTAAACTAGTGCAGTTCAAATCAAGTGAAACAGAAAGATAAAAGAAAATAAAATATATATGAAGGCAAGATTAAAAATTGGGCAAAAACAAAAATGTAGACATTGGCAATGACAATGGTGAGGAAGACAGCGATGATGATGATGGTGACAACAACAACAGACATGATGATGATGATGATGTTGATGATGATCCCTCTGTGTTTCCATAGAAACTGGGCCTCCTGGCACTGATGAACGAGGAGAGTCATTTCCCCAAAGCCACAGACTCCACCTTACTGGAGAAACTGCACAGTCAGCACTCAGTACGTCTCCCTCCGCTGTGGTTTATTTAGCCTTTTCACCTTTTCACCTTTTCACCAATACCCCACTTCACACTGACACACTTCCACACATTCACACCAGTGAGACAGTGGATCCCCGGGGCGGCTAATGTCAGGATGACTGCGCTGAATATCTACCTGTGCGCATGCTGGAAAGTGAAAGTGATCTACCGAAATGAAATATCTATGTAACATGACGACAGGGAGACAGTAGCTCAAGCTGTTAGCCTTTTACACCGCTATCCACAGCTAGGCGCTAAGCTAACATAGCAGACAAACAGAACCACGGAGAGAGTAGCCTCCTTCACATATGACATATTTCTGGAAATGCAAGCTAGTTTATCTGAAGGTCTCAAAGAGGTCAAGACTTTCACAACTCCATATCCGCTTATTCCCCCAGCACGGTATCGTCTGACAATTTTGCTAACGAAATCAGGAACCAGTCAGTTTATATCTCACACAGCATGCTATATAAAAAGACGGATGTATTTCTAATGTTTTTAGCATCTGCCGCTAACAGGATACTGGTCCCTGTTAGCAAGTTTTGGCTATTAGCCCTTTGCAATTCTTGGCGTTAGCGTCTGAAGCTAACAGCTTGGTTTGATTTAAACACTGATGTCATTGCTAGTTGTAAAGAAGGCTTTCATTTAAATAAATATGAGCGCTTGTAAATATTTCAGGCAACATTTTCTCTTCTACGCTCCTAGCAAGCTTTACAGCCTTGTTAAATAGGATTATGATAGAATAATTGGCTATTTGATATATCAAAGTGGAGACATCCAGAATGCTAAATGGAGGTTAAAAGTGCAAGTATGGGACTCTGCTTCCCCCATTACTCAGAGAATAATTTCTTACAGGCACAAACTCCTTTTTTCCTATTGTACAATACAGCTAATGGAAGCAAATAATTCCCTCAGTTTTATATTATTTCAGTAAACAGATTGTCAGGTCTGCCCACATAAGTCAACGGCAGATGAATTACAGATCAGACTTCCTTTGCGATTGCCAGCTTGTTGTTGTTGGACGTGAGACTTGTAGTGAGTGGGTGATATTACAGAGAAGCAATGAGGAGGTTTTTAATTAAAGGACAATATAAATGTTATATACTGTTTCCTTTCTCCTGCTGCAGAAAAACCCTTTCTATGTGAAACCACGTGTTGCTGTGCACTACTTCGGAGTCAGGCACTATGCAGGAGAGGTAACGCATGGCCCTGATATCTTTAATGACTTTATAGTATATTTTAATATTGTATTGTATAATAGAGTATAGTAGGGTATAATACAGTATAGATTACAATGTGTACAGTCATTTGGACATGGCAGCATGTTAATAACACAAAGCTGACATTACCTTTACCGAATCAAAACAGAAAGAATTGAAACTAGCTAAAATCAATTATATTAATACCTTAAAGTTTGTATGTTCCTATACTGTTTCCTCCCTCATATATGATCTCTTTCTACAATGAATTAACTATTTTCAAAGCAAGCATGGATGCTTATCGGCACCTACACAGAAGTCAAAACCAAGATAATCACTGTAGATATGAATACAGAGACCTGGGTTAAACAACATCTGAAAATATTCTTGATGGTTTCTTTTATCCTGCTTTGGTGCCAGATGGGTGGCGCTTGTCACACAGGCAATTAGGCAATCACAGGAAAGCATTTGAAAGACAATTTGGTTTTTGGATATTGGTAAACTCCACCCAACTGGTGTTCTGTGCAGGTTAAAACAAACACCAAAGAATGACTTGGAACTACAATTTCACCCAGGTCTGCAATATGTACATAAATCTTTTTGTTGCACATTCATTGTTCCTGTAAAAGGGTACTATTATTTTATTATTAGAAACATAAAATAGAAAAGCATAGACACTAGTGCACTTAATTATTGCATAATTACAAGAAGACTTCAAATGAAAGACAAATATTCATCATTCATCATTCATCATTTCATATCTTTCTTATTGGAAGAGTGCAGGATTGTATTCATACAGTATATTGTTCAATATCCTCATACTACAATGGCACTAACTGCTCACTTACACACCTCTGACGCCCCCTTGTGGTGTGTTGCAGGTGGTGTATGACGTGAGGGGGATGTTGGAGAAGAACAGAGACACTTTCAGAGACGACATCCTAAACCTGCTGAGGGAGAGCAGGTGGGTGAATCATTTTGAACCCTTTATTTATCCAGGGAAGGGTTTGTGCTGAGTCATGCTTTTTTTTTTTTTTTTTCAGCAATGCACTGCTTCATATTTATACAGTTAAACACATTGGCACTGGGAGCAGCCCAGTAAAAAAAAAAACACAGTCAAGGGAATCAAGGTGGTAGTTGTTGAGGTGTGACTCATTTGCCAGATTTTCCCAGTGGGTCCAGGGATTCAAACCGACAACCTTTCACTCACAAGCCAACTTCTCTACCTTTATGCCCGCTGAGTTCGAGAGAAGAATCTATTTTTGCTGTATTCATGCATCTCACTTCAGAATAACTATTTTCAACTGACTCCATTTTCTATGGATGAAAAGTTTCCAAACTGTTCCAAACAGTTTCCAAAAAATATCTCATTCGAAATTTAAATATCTACTAAATATATACTGTTTGAAAAAGTGCCACCATACAGAGTGACTGATAGCACCAAATAAAAACAAATTCTAAATGATGAACACTTTTTCAGACTAGATCCTCAATATGTTAGAAATTTTCAATAATAAATTATAAGAATAGAAATAGAATTTTGGAATTAAACAAGCAGTGTGGCAGTACCTATAACTTAATTGGTACTGCATCCATGTTTTGTTTACCTCGCCAATTCAGTTAATGTGTTGACTTTAGTGTTGTGTATCTGTGTATCTTAACTTTCTCTCCCTCCTTCTGTTTGTCAGGTTGGACTTTGTCTACGACTTGTTTGAGCACGTACTGAGCCGCAACAAGCAGGACACTCTGAAAAGCAGCTCCAAGCACAGGCGGCCCACTGTCAGCTCCCAGTTTAAGGTAAGTCACAAAATCATCATATCATCACATCATATCATATCATATCTAACAGACTTATAAGTGTTTCTCAGATATTGTCAGTGTTCCTGCTGAATAACATGATTAGCTTTTATAGGATCATTTGTAGTTCCCATCTAGGTTATATCAGGTCTTTGTAACTTTGTTACGATAGGAAAAACCTGATAGGAAACTTTCTATACAAATACAGTTATTATCTTTATTTCTATCATTAGTAGTAGTAGTGGTAACAGCAGTAGTAGCATCAGAAATGTCAGTAATAGTAGTCTACTAATAGCAGTAGCTGCAGTGTAGAAGTAGTATTAATAGCAGTAACAGCAGTAGTATTCAATTTCAATTTCAGTTTCAGTTCAAGGTGCTTTATTGGCATGACAGTTCACAAACAAACAATATTGCCAAAGCATGTAACAAGAGATTAATCATCAATTAAATTATTAACAATAGTATTAATAGTAATAGTCCCTTCTCACGTCGTCATGGTAACAACTTCCATACTGAGAAACCGGTGCATTACAACTTCCTGTGATAACTTTATTTTTGTGACTTATTGACAACAAAAACAGCAAAATTGTAACAGTTACTAGCACTAGATACATAATGTAATAACGTTATGCAAATGAGGTGACGACTGCCAAGAGATGACAGCAGACTGGGAGAAACTGAAGCTAAAACTCGCCTTCATAATCCAAGAGGAAACTTTAGGCGAATAACTTGTAGCCTTTCTCTAGTTTGGATCCAGGAGTCAACAAAAATAGTCTTTGTACTTCATCAGTGTTGATTTTGTGGAGTGATTCAGTGAAGGCCAGAGCTGTTTCTCAATGCGGAAGCTGTTACCATGACGATGTGAAAAGGGCCTATAGTACTAGTAGTAGTAATAGTAGCATTCCTAACCTAACATTTCTCTTTTTGCTTCTGCAGAATTCCTTGCACTCTCTGATGGCCACCCTCAGCACTTCCAACCCCTTTTTTGTTCGATGCATCAAACCAAACACACACAAGGTAGGGGCTGGAAATCAATATTTATGAACACACACACACACACACACACACAAATGCTTCGCCCGCCTCACACACATACACACACACACACTGTTTTGTCTTAAACCAACATTACCAGGTCAGGACCTCAAACTGTTGGAGTGTGAGAGGATGTGTGTGAATCCACTTGTCGTCTAATAATCAAACACTCCACCCACCAACCAGCCGCAGACAGGAATGAGAATCGTCTGGCCCTTCGGGTGCCCTTTGACCCCCAGTTGCCTGGCAACCGGCTGGGGTAGTGGAGAATGCATGGCTAATGTACACAAATGATATACAGGCGAGAGTGGTGGGATTCACAATCCATACTGGGGCTTCAGACTGGAGCTGCACCATGTTTACTAAATATCATGTTCCATTTTTGTTTGCTGTGTATTGCACTTGGGATATGAAGTTGTATAAATGCGGTCAATTTGGAATGCCCATAACCAATAATCATCTCAAAATACAAATACATGATGAATGCCAAGTGAGTCAAAGCCTTTCCTGCCACTAAATACATGACAAGTGAGAATCATCTGGCCCTTTTGGTGCCCTTTGACCCCAAGGGAGTCTATGCTTTTCCAACCACTAAATACATGGGAAGTGCCAAGTGAATTAAAGCTTTTCCAACCACTAAATTCAGGACAAACTCACTGTGTGTGTGTGTGTGTGTGTGTGTGTGTGTTGAAGCTCACTTGTATTTTAGTCGCACATACATCAGGACTTAACAGTTACTGCCTTTATAAGCAGGTTAGGTTTGAACCTGGATTTAAAACAGCCTCAGCACCCGAGGCTAGCGAAGGTATTGATCCACTAATTGAGTCTATTCTTAGATCAGAGCCATATTGATGGCTGTCTGGATGCCTTGTCACCTGGTTAGCGACGTCAATCCAAACTCCCAGTGAGTCAAGTCGATGCAGAGAGAAGATCAGCGATCGAATCATTGATATTGATTGTTGATGTCAATAATCATTGATAGTTCCCAAGTCCGGGTGTCAGTGATCATTTGTTTTGAGAGAATCTGACCACGCTAATCTGTTTTATGTCTCATAGAAAGTAATTGAGATGTTTATTAGCTGACTGTGGAGGATAAGGGGTTTTTTTGTTCTCAGTCAGCAGCAGGGAGGTTTGATCTCCCAGGAACCAAAAGATCACAGGATTAATATCAATAATTACCATCATTGTCAAAGTGTTCTTGAGCAAGACACTGAATCCCCCCCCACACACACACACACACACACACACACACACTGTGTTTAACATGGACGTTGAAATGCTCTAAAACAGTTATGATGCATGCTCTTTATGTTTTGTTGTTTTTTTTATTTAACCTTTTTTATTTATTTAATCTCCATCATAGCCAGCAGGGGACAACACTGACCAGCCGATATCCAAAATTTATCATACTTATAACACATTATAATGCCATCATAATGCATTATAAGTATAGTTATAATCATGTATAGACAGTTACAGTGTTTTATAACATTACTCATAATCTGTTATAAAGCTTTTTCATTTAAGTGGTAATGAAAAAGCTTTATAACAGATTGTAAGTAATGTGTTTATAATGTTATAAAACATTATAACTGTCGATGCATGATTATAACTATACTTATAATGCATTATGTTGGCATTATAATGTGTTATAAGTATGATTTTAATGTATTATAGACACTGGCTTCATAGAAAGTGTTACCAATATAACTCTTTCTAACACATCTGATTAGCACACTAGCTAACGTACCTAATAGAAACTAGCATGTTACGTAACATTAACATTAGCTACTTTGCTAAATTAGCAGGCTTGCTAACAAGCTTGCACAACTGAGCTGACTCTTCTCAAAGCTACAACTCACAGTGCTTTGGGGCAGAGACCAGGGCTAAAGGCATCTCTCTCTGTTTCCAGCCTGACTGTTAGATATTTAGACTTTATATTTCCACACAGCCAGTTCTCCACAGGACCTCCATGATGGAGCCGGGCGAGGTTGCCGGGAGATTTGTGATGCAACTGCAAAGCCTGTGTTGCAGCTCTGTGAGGAGTTCAGTGTTTTCCATTCAGTCTGTTGTGTGTTGGGTCTCGGTCTTTGGCCCCGCTCCAGACAGACAGTGTTGAGACGTTCTGCTTCCATAGTTTCACACACAGAGGGCCCTTCTGTCTTTCTCTGTGGCGTGTGCTGGGGAGTGTGTGTGTGTGTGTGTGTGTGGGGGGGGGGGGGGGTTGTGTGTGTTCATTGGTATGTCAGGCGTGTGTGCGTGTGTGTGAATTGATTGCTTCCACGCATGCTTGCATTTGTATGTGTGTGTGTGTGTGTGTGTGTGTTTGTGTGTTTGTCTAAATTTTTTTGCAGGAGAGGGTTGTGGCAGGGATTACTGAGTGTGTGGCTGTAATGTATGTGTGTGTATTGATTGCATCCACATGTCCTTGGACATGTGTGTGTGTGTGTGTTTGTGTTTGTGTGTTATATGCTAAGAAAAAACATTAAGGTCTTTAAAGAAAATCTTGTGGATGCTAAGAAAATCTGTGGAAACCTTAAACATTTTCTTTCAATCATGTTTCCATGTTAGCACATGATGGCAGTGCACTGAGGTGAAAAAGACACATTACATTTACATTTTAGGCATTTAGTTGATTCTCTCATTCAGACTGGCTTACAATGAGCTCAACAGTAGAATAACCTTCAGTTCCTAGATCTCCAACATTACAAGGAACCAGTAGTAAGGAGGTCAAAGGTCAGAGGTCACAGTGTCCTGAAAATATTCCTTTAACCATAGAATGAGCATTTAAGAAAGGCTTTCTAGGAAAAGAAACAAAATAAGAGCCAAGGAGAGAGATAAAAGGGATTTTTTGATTCAGTTACACACTAAAAATACACACACACACACACACACACACACACACACACACACACCCCTCCCGCTGCAGGTGGTGACTATTTAACCGGCTTCTTTTGTCAGCACTTGGTGTCTCAGACACGTGCCCCCCCCCGCCCTCTTAACCCCCCCACTCCTCCCCTTCCCTGTATCTCCTTCCTCTACTCATTCCACTCCATCCATTAGAATACTTTAAAATGGAAATCACCACGTAGAAAACTGTTTACTAAATATAAATTAAGAGATGACTAACAGTTCATACATTCAAACCAAACAGAGGTGATTAATTATTTGGTTTGAAAACATGCACCATACAACAGCACATATTCGTCAATATCTATAATAATGTAAACCAGTTTCTAATTTACCAATGAAATTATACAAATCATTCAAAAGCCTGTAAAGGCATACTATGGATATACTATATGGGTATGGTTATAGATATACATATAGATACAGATATAATTATAGATATAGATATAGATATAATTATAGATATAGGTATAGATATTGATATAGGTGTAGTTATAGATATAGATATATATAGTTATAGATATAGGTATAGCTATTATACTTACATATGTCATTATAGATAGATGGATACATAGATACTTTTAGGCATCTATCTATCTATCTATCTATCTATCTTTCTTTCTATCTATGTAAACACACTTACACACACGTGCGCACACATACACACAATACACACACACACACACACACAGGCCTCTCCAGTGTCCTGTGGGAGGCCAGCTGGACAGCCCGTGTGTTTTTATGAGGCGAAACACGACCGTCTGCACTCCACCTCTGACTGAATGTTAAGCAGGACGGGCCGATGATGACTTTTGAATGAAGCTTAATGTAGTGAGGGGTTCAGGGGGGTTTGGGGTGGGGCGGGGGGGGAGTTCGCCCCCAGGGGAAACGGGGGTCAGCGGGACACGGCACGCGGCCCCTAAAGGCCCCTTAAGGCCCCCGGAGGCGTCCCTGTCATCTGCCTGTTTGACTTACAGCAGGTGTCAGTGGAGAGGATCGGGAGGGGATGATGATGGTGTGTGTGTGTGGTGTGTGTGTTGAAGTCATACAAGGATGTAGAATACCATTAAAATCATTTAAAGGTAGATGCATGTAGTCTCAGGATCTTTCAGAATCAATTTCAACTCTTCAAGAGAAAACAGCTCCTAAATTTCTAAGTTTAGCTTATTGTGTGTGTGTGTGTGTGTTTGTCTGCTTATTTGGACACTAGTGTACGTGACTAGGCATGCATACTTGCGTGTTCGTATCTGTGTGTGTGTTTGAACATATGCAACCCCACCAGTGTCGATATGTGTGTGTGTGTGTGTGTGTGTCCATGCTGTCCAGTTGTATTTAGAGCCACCAGTCTGTCCACATGATAATACATTCTGTCAATATATTGATATTTCCACAGACACAGTTACTCCACTTACCATCTGCAGGACTCCCTCGGCCCTCAGGCTTTTCCAACTGGCTGTTATGTCACTGCAGCCAAACAGCACAGTGCAATCAGTCAGTCAGTCAGTCAGTTAGTCAGTCAGTCAGTCAGTTAGTCAGTCAGTCAGTCAGTTAGTCAGTTAGTCAGTCAGTTAGTATGATCCCCATTAGCTGAACCTTCAGTGACCGCTAGTCTTCCTTCACATTCATACCTAAGGCCAAGTTAAAGTCTCCAGTCCACCTGACTTGCATGTGTGTGGAGGTCAGTTGGCCCACTGCAGCGCTCCTGTCTGTTTAAAGTGTTGGTTTCCATGAAAGAGAGTCTGAAAGAGAGGGAGAGACGGGTGAAACTGAGAGACTTACCTCTTACCTTTAGCTTCGTTCCTTCTTTCTTATCTGACCGATTTAAAAACACACACCCTGCCTGCATGTGCGGAAAGAAAGGCCTGGAGTCGTTCCCTTCGTGGTCTTTGCTCTTCCTCCAGTTTAGTTTGTTTGACGTGTAAAATACGATGCTTTATGCGTTTTAAAACGATTAAGGATAAGACATTAAAGCCACAGACTTCTTTTCCAATGTGCTCTTTGTGTTGAAACAGTCATGACAGTGGCAGCAGTCACATCAGTAACAAAACAATTTGTGTAGCCAGGTTTTAAAATACTACCAGAGTTGGGGAAAGTAACTTTTAAAAGTAATTAGTCACTAAAGAGAGATAAAAACAATAACTAATGCATCATAGTTTTTAAGATATCACAGTTTTTGTGTGTGTATGTGTGTGTGTGTGTGTGTATCTTGTTTGGTCACCACAGGCTTGACCAATCAGAGTGACTGCTGGAGACGCAGCACTACAGAATTACGTCATTGTATATTGTATTAGCATTTATTATCCTATTATAGGCTGAGAGTAAGAAGTAGAGAATTTAGTTTGGATGAAGAATTGTAAGTAGGCTGATTTACAAACGGTTTCCTTTGTGTATGTAAGGCACAAAGACACCAACACACACACACACACACACATACACATACACACACACAAAGGCACACACACGCTCATAAAAAGCTGTCAGAGCCATCAGCTACGCTCATCAAATGCAATCGCCCATCACCACGGCAACCACATCCTACTGTAGTGTGTGTATGGATTGTGTGTGGATTCGACTGCATGTCAGTCTTTAAACCATTTACCCATCAGCACAGTTACATGCACCAGTACTCTGAGTACTGGGAGTAATCATCTTAAATTAGTTATCAGCTGCATTTCCATATAAATAATACATGTCCGTCCTGCTCCTCTCTGTCTCTGACTGATATAACACAACAGTGATCCGACCTATATCCAGTTCATGAAAGCTTTTCCATTTGCTGGTGAAAAAAACCTCTGATTCCCACAATTCTCTCTGGATAATTACAAGTATTTCACTCATGTAAACAGGATCATTATGGGGGAATTCTCCAACTTGTGTAATCTTGTAAAACATATACACTTATCAGACTACTAATCAGAAATGTAGGAGTGTTAATTGTGTTGTGCTTATTCTGATTATGACTCCAGGTAAAGGCGTAAACATGATAATTTCTATAGTCTGAGTATTGCCTTAATCGGGTTAATATGGGGTGAGTGTGCATGTAAACACACTCTTTACAGTTTTAAACCTGAAGATGGATCGTTTTCACTGTACAGAGTGGATAAAGCGTGACATGAATAATTGATTGATTGATTGATTGATAATTTTTATTTCGAACATGTAAAAAAAAAAAAAAAAAAAAAGATAAAAACAAAACAAGAATAACAATAAGATGAAATAAACAGTATACCAATACAACAAACTCAATAAACAAATTCTCATGAACAACAATAATGAAAAAAGACAGAGTTTTATTCCAAAATGAGAGATCCGCCTTTTGAAAATGCTGGCATCTACTCTCACAAAATGACTGCAGGCATGAAAATAAAGGAACTTTTTAAGAAATAGATTACCTTACCTGCCAAATAGTGACACTTTTGAGGATGTTTGAAGGTATTTCCATTCATTCCATTTTATTGCTATAATCAAAGTAGTACAGAAAAAAAAACAAGCCGTCTGACTGACAAAAGGTTGCAAAATTAATTGAAAAACAATCAAAATCACTATATTGGCTACTGATTTTTTTTTGTGAGGTGTTTCAGTCAGCTTCCTAAACTGTTATCTGATGCTGTGAGGCGTCTCTGTGGCCTAAGCTGGAGAAAATCTTTCATTTTACACAAACTGACTTAATTCATTCAAGCATTAGCATTTCATTTTTCACCCTTAGCTGTTCTTTTACCAAGTGAACAAAGTTAAAAAAACTGAAAATTATTTGGAGGAATATGTACCCACATGTTTGATAAATCATTTCACCATGATAATATTCAGCAAAAAGAATAGTAATATGTTTTTTTTTAAGTCCAGATCATCCAGTCTGAACCAGTTTACTGGACCAGTTTAAGCATCTGCAGGGACTGGACCCAAAGTCACCCAGCATTTGAATGTAAACAGCCTGCTCTCTGCACACACACACACACACACACACACACACTGAGTCACATAGTGGAACTCATCCCTCTCTCTCTTTCTCTCTTACACAAAAACACACACTTTCTTACTCTCTCTTCCACACATACACACACACACACACACACACACATACACACCCCTCTCTGTCAAGCCCTACAAGTGGCCCGCACAAATTAGCCTCAGCAGGAGACGCATCGCCATGGTAACCACCCCCCCCACACACACACACACACACGCACACAAAAAAGGGGGAGTGGAGTTCGGGTTTGAAAGCCTTTGTTTGAGTCAGTGGTGGCAGTGTGTGTGTGTGTGTGTGTGGAAGAGAGAGAGAGACAGAGAGAGAGAGAGAGAGAGCGGCTCTAGGAAGTTTTCTGTCATTTTTCCGTTTGTCTCTGATCTGAAAACACTGAAGGAAACGGGGCGAGGAGCCACGATGCGCGGTAAGACCTGATGTGTGTTTGTAACAGGCGATGTGTTCGCGGTGCGTTCAAGTGTTCGCTTGTTGCACCGGGGATTTGGAGCGACAGTGCTGAGGAATGAGACGAGATGCAGGTGTTTCTGACAGAAGCACAGAGGGGTTTTCCTCATCTTCTTTCAGGCTGCGGTTTGATTTTTAGTCTCATTACTGACATTAGTCTCTGTATATATATATATGTTTAATTCTAGATCATTTGGGGAAAAAAAGAGGCTTCTACTCTGACAATGACTGATGGTGATATGAAAGTAAAAAACTTTTTTAAGATAAACATTAAAGTCGTTTGTCATTTTCAGACTCTTACCTGACAAATCCTAACACTTTCGAGGATGGATTCGTGTTTAAAGGATAAGGCCGGTGTTTTTTTAATGCATTGCTTACCGTCAACAAATCCTATGAAAATAAGTAGCACTGAAAATAGTCCCCGGCGTAATGAAGAACTTGTTCCCATTTGAATTTGATTTGGTAATAACCACAACAGCCTGACTTTTCGTGGTAACAGTTAGCGATTTTTAAAATGTAAACTATGTCTTTGTGAGCTGAATTTAAAGGTTTTTATCTTACAATTGGGAGTCAATGACTTCCAGGTTGACGGCTAAAAACGGTACGTGGGAAGTCAGAAAGTAACGGAGTAGAGCAAACACATTGTTGATTTTGTTATTTTCATAGGATTTGTTGACTGTAAGCAATGCATTAAAAAACACCGGCCTTATCCTTTAAAGGTGTTTTGGAATGTTTTGTCACGGTCTGATTTCAAATCACTTCTTCATTGAATTTTTATTTCTGAGCACAATAACATAGAAAATCAACCACCAGCCTGTCTGAAGCAGCGCTGCACAGTTCATTGAAGATCCATCAGAGTCACTTTATGGACCGCTGCAGCTTCCAAATCGCAAGAGACATTTTTTTTTTTTACAAGAGGAAAAGATGTTTCTGTCAGCTTGCTTCACTGTGTTTTCTGGTGCGGTGCAGAATCTCTCTGGGCTAAACATCAAGTTGCACAGTAGGAAAAAAAATCTTTTATTTAATATAATCTACCAAACAAAAGCATTAGCATCTCATTTTCACCCTAAAATGTTTCTGTTTTCAAGTGCCAAACAAAATAGCCAAATTTTATGCAGAAAAATATGCGCCCACGTGTTTCTTGATTCATTTCACAGTGACAGAATCTAAGCAATGAAAAGGAATAGTCACATACAGTAATAATGCCCACAATTACACATATGCTGCATCAAATCTTTCATTTTCAGTGTTTTGACTGCAACTGGTCTTCATCAGTCATGCCAGTACGTTGATATCTTTTTGGGGTTTTTTAATGGAAAACACCATTTAATCCTGACCAGCTGCACAGTACAGTCAGTGCATAAATAGCATTTTGATTAGATTCAGGCTGGTGTTGATTCAATAAGCTCTGCTCAGCAGTGACCAATGTTCAGGAAAATGGTTTGGACCTCAGTTGATACTCATCGTTGCTGTCATCCTAGCACAGACTTATCCGCCGATGTTCTTATTAACTATGACGGCTTGCATAGAGAAGCTTGAAGTAATATCCCAAGCAACAGATGTCAATTTAACCATTTAATAACATTATTTTAATATCATCTATGTATCTGGCTGCCTGCTGTGTATCTATCGTTGTACTACATCTTGCCTCTGCAGGTTCCCTTTGTGTCAGTAAAGTTTCAGAGAAATTCAAACTCGCAGGAATCCTCCTCCGATGTGGGTCACGCTTAAATCCGGCCGGGTCAGGGACTTAGGTTGGATTTAGGTCCATCTATGACAAGAAACAATTGTTCCAGGGATCCCCCAATACTTAGTGGAGGAGCTCCTACTGAGGAGTCGCTGTTAATCCCCCAGGCTCCCGCTCTCAGACCTGGATGCTTAGAGACAAATATTTCTTTATTTGCAGCCTTCAGACAAAGAACACAGAGGTCTCTAGGTTGTCGATGCTCCGGCGCACAGCGGCTGGTTAATTCAATTCAGTTCCTTCCGAGTTATTTCCAGACATGCAGACAAAATGAGAAAACTAAGAGAAACAAGAGCAATCCCTATATAATGCATCATCCAGCAGCAGCCTAAACATCTCTATGGAGACAAGTCGGTCCAATTTGAGTGAGTCCTGAAGCCTGTTCCATCTATTAGGAGCGTGAAAGGTGAAAGCGGTCTTTCCTGACTCCAATCTAATGTATGATTGCGAACATGTCTGATATCCTGTAGCACTGAAACTTAAAAGCGATGACAAATACAATGTTAGCTTGCCACATAAGGCTTTGTAAATAAACAAAAAGGCGGTGTTCTCTTCGAGTGGTTAAAGCGGGAATAATTATCCACACGAAGATGAAAGCCTTCCAGCATATTCATATCTTTAAAGTTCCTCTAGAGCAACAATAAATACGTTGAAGTGAGCGATGCATTTCAAGATTTTTATGTAAAAAATACACCTGGCTTATCGGTCTACATCTGAAAGTGAGGCTGCAGCAGAGCGGATTAATTGAGACGCAAAACTTTAAACCGAGTGAGCGCTCCGTCCGCAGCTCACATGCTTTCCTGCCTGCTTCTTACAGTATTTCTTTACATTGCACTGTGACCTCTGACCCTTGACCTCCTTACTACCGGTCGCTTGTAATGTTGGTGATCCAGGAACTGTTGCGCTTTTAAGTTGCTCTGGGTACGAGCGTCACCTAAATGCAGAAAATGTAGATAAGACAAGAAACAAAGACGACACTTCAGTGATCCTCGTGCAGAAACTGGGTCGTCACAGCAGCAAATAGTCACAGGATACAGCTGAGAAAAGACAAAAACAGTGTAATTAAGACCGGAGAAATTGAGCGGTAGTAAACATAATGCAACTGGCAATTAGAACACTACAATGTATTGGAAAAATGACAATGAAAAAAGAAATATACAAGTGACAGAGTATACGCAGGGTGTGAAAAGTAACAGCAGTGCAGCATACTGAGACAAAGAAATGAATGAGAAATATGCAATGTGTGGGAATGTGCAAAAAAGATGGCATGCAGAATGAAGAATGATGGCAAAGCACTTGGTTAATGTACAGGATGAGCACAGTGGTCCAGCTCTGTGTCTCTGCAGAACCTTCCCAGTGTCTCTACAGGACGGGCAGCTCGTTCTGAATCAGGTCGTCCCCCCCCCCCCGAGGTTCCCAACCCCCGCGGGAGCCCACCACCGCCACGCCCCCTTTTGTCCCGCTGAAAGCCCTCAGCTCGGTCTTTTAGCCGGAGAGTTGGGCTGAGAAAGACACTGAGTTTGCCCCCCCCGGGCTATTGTTGTCCCGCTCCTGCAGAGACAGAGGCCGGGATCACCCGTCTGCCTCCGGACGCTGATTTACATCACTATTGTTGTTCTGAGGTGAGAGATTGTCGGATGCAACACTCTTATCTACTTTCTCGACCAGAGTGGCTCTATGATCCAGGGGCAAAATTTGTGAATTCACAGATTTTGTGCGTAATCCACATCCAAACCATGTTATGACATGAAAGTTGTGCATGTGTTGCAAAGCCGTAACTACTGTTCCACAGACATATGAACGCATTTTCATCGTTGTGATTAAGTTGAATAAATAGTGCCTTTTTACATTAGAACTGGTTCTTAGAAGTGATTTTTATACTCAAGTAATCTGCGACAATTTCTAATAAATTTATGTCCGTTTTGCGACTCTCTATCGCCGACTAATATGATACAACAGTGATCCAAACTATATCCAGTTCATGAAATCTTTTCCATCCACTGTACTAAACAGCCGGTGTCTGGTAGCTCTTTCCTGGGAAAAATCCTCTGCCGCACAGGAAGTGATGCGTTTGATTGACAGGTGATCTCTGGGCAGTGCAGTGCAGAAACACAGCAGCAATGACCAGTTAGCACCAAAGATGGCAGCCACATAAAAGCCACATCAGCAGGTTAAATAGATTCCAACCAACTTTCTTTAAGGCTGAAACTAATTTCTCAGGTATGGAGGCTGTATGTATATTTCACCTATGACAGAATCTACGATAAATGAGGCCAAAGATTGTTTTTCTGCAAGAATACAGTCTTTGAGTGATTCATCCCTCTTTCCCTCATCTTAGTTTCATTCACCATTTAAAAATACTGCAGAGAAAAGGACTGAAGTGATTCTCCCTGAAATAGAAGATGAAGTGAGAAAGAAGGACAGACTCTCTGGCCGGACTCTCTTTGTCTTTGAAACCGACAGGGGAAAAGAAATATGACACAGAGGCAGAGCTTTGACACAGCAGGAAATCTCTCCAAACTGTGGCCATGTCCGAGAGAGAGAGAGAGAGAAGGAGAGAGAAGGAGTGAGAGAGAGAGAGAGAGATAGAGAACGAGGGAGAGAGAGAGAGAAAGAGAGAGATACAGATAGAGAAGGAGGTAGGGAGAGAGAGATACAGATAGAGAAGGAGAGAGAGAGAGACAGATAGAGGAGGGAGAGAGAGAGAGAGACAGATAGAGGAGAGAGAGAGAGAAAGAGACAGATAGATGAGAGAGAGAAAGAGAGAGAGAGAGACAGATAGAGGAGGGAGAGAGAGAGAGAGTCAGAGGAGAGAGAGAGAGAAAGAGAGACAGATAGAGAAGGAGGGAGAGAGAGAGATAGAGAAGGAGGGAGAGAGAGAGAGAAAGAGAGAGATACAGATAGAGAAGGAGGTAGGGAGAGAGAGATACAGATAGAGAAGGAGAGAGAGAGAGAGAGGAGGGAGACAGATAGAGAAGGAGAGAGAGAGAGACATAGAGAAGGAGGGAGAGCGAGAGAGAGAGATACAGATAGAGGAGAGCGAGAGATACAGATAGAGAAGGAGAGAGAGAGAGACAGATAGAGAAGGAGAGAGAGAGAGACAGAGAAGGAGGGAGAGAGAGACAGAAGGAGGGAGAGAGAGAGATACAGATAGAGAATGAGCGAGAGAGAGACAGATAGAGGAGAGAGAGAGATAGAGAAGGAGAGAGAGAGAGATACAGATAGAGGAGAGAGAGAGATAGAGAAGGAGAGAGAGAGAGAGAGATACAGATAGAGGAGGAAGAGAGCGAGAGAGAGAGAGAGAGAGAGACAGATAGAGAAGGAGGGAGAGAGAGAGAGACAGATAGAGAAGGAGGGAGAGCGAGAGAGAGAGAGAGAGAGCAGCCATTTGACTAAGACATGGGGAAAAAGAAAGAGACTGTTCACATCCCAGAACCAGGGAGAATCTGACCAAAAGAGGAAACGATAGCGATAGAAAAGAGAGGGGGTCAGAAGAAAGACAGGAGGCAGAGGGCAGCTTCCTGACACCGCTCGGCTTTGTACCGCTCCAGCCCGGCCCATTATGCAAATGCCAGTTATGCTAATGAGCTCTCTCTGCGGCCGGCGGCGGTTTAAAGGGCGGCATTCAATCACTCAGTCAAGATCTGGGTGCGTTTTGTGAATTGGCCTCACTCGGTCTGGGGCGGCTCACACAGGCCATCAATGGGCTATCAGGGGAGATGGGCTCTGGATAAAGGGGGCATTAGGAGCGGGTATGAAAGCACCCTCTCATTCTGCACACCCCCCCCCCACGCCCACCGGGGTTACGGGGTGAGAGTGTACCCCGGGAAGATGGCTTTGGTTGAATGGAGTTCTGTAAGTAATAATGTATCTCAATGCCAAGTGGAGTTTTTTTTTTTTTTGTTTGTTTTTTTTTGTTGGGGCTGGTGCTGTCGTACGCACTTCTCTCTTACAGACGTTTGCAAGTTCAAAGTTGCGAATGAGCGGTATGCAGTGTGATGTGTGTGTGTGTGTGTGTGTGTGTGTGTGTGTGTGTGTGTGTGTGTGTGTGTGTGTGTGGAAGTTTAAAGGGATGGAGGATGGGATTGCGTGTGCTTTAGTTGCGGATGTCATATGACACAGTTTGTCGTGTCGTGTCAGATCTCCAGCATGGAAAAGTTGAGGGAGGGGTGGGATGATTGATTGATTGACTTTATTTGATAAATTAAAATACAATGTACAAATGTACATACAGTACTAAAATTCATCAATAAAGTCACATGACTTATTTCCATTGCGGTCCTGAGGTCTAGGCTAGGGGGCAGGCAGGAAAAGAGAGTGACATGTACTGTATATGCTACTAATATCCCATTTTAACACTAAAACACCTAATAAAAACATCAATATTATACAATCATGAAAATAATGAAAAACCACACAAGTTCAGAAACCAGTCCAAACTTAGAACTGTCCTAGAAAAGATGTTTCACTATACTAACTCACTCAGCATCCATTTTTTCAGTTGTTTTTTAAAACTATTCAGAGAATTTGCAGATTTAATTTCGTTTGGGATTTTATTCCACTCCCCCCTCCCCCCCCCTGTGTAGAGAAATGTACTTCTCCCTACTTTGCCTTTTAGATTGGGTTGTTTCAATGAATGAGACATCAAAACTATGTGCATTAGAATTCAAATGGCTGGTGAAATACAGTATTCTCCCTTTAAAATCCTTTTTACAGAATCTGTCCTCCAAGTCCTTTCCTAATATAAGTTTTTCTCAAATTACTGCTGTTTCCCCCGAATCCGTTCACAGCAGAGAAAACATCCAGCACTTGTACAGAAAATGAGATACAAAGCTGTGTTATTTCTTCCCATTTCTCCCCAGAATGCAAACAATAGTAGGGAATTGCTTCCAATTTGCACTTTTATCACAATAAAGAAGAATAAGGGCAGTGGTAGAGCTGAAACCCGCCCTACAGACTGGAACAGGACACGGAAACGGAGCCAGAATCAAAATCGATCACCGCTGCTGCGAAACATTAAAGAACAAACACTGTGCTGAATGAGAGGAGCACACTGTGTATTTTGTATGTACTAGATTGTCAATACTGTTATAATGGTGTTGTGTGAGAACAGCAAACTGCATTGACTGATCTGACTTTCAGAGGAACACTTATGTAAGCGTCCCGCGGTGCTGGAGCGCCCGTCGTCACAGAGCGTCGATTCGGCGTGAAAATCCTCACCTGACGCCGCAGGAGGCCGGGCCGAGGCTCACTCTGTTGACCATACACAGCCAGGACAACATACAGACTCAGATTACCCTGTTAGGAGAGATTTTGTAAAAAGGTTGAAGATCTGATTGGTGTCCTGACACACAAACATCAATCTGAATCTCTGTAATTGTCTGGCAATGGTACGTTTGTATTGTGTAAGAAAATATAGGCTTACCGCATTGGAGGGATCATTTAAATCTTATTTTTCATCATAGGAAAACAAAATAAAAATCAAAACAAATTATTCTATACTAATAACTGACAAGAGAGATACTGTAGTTTGTTTATTTTTTATATATTTACACTGCAAAATGTCAGTATTCTTGTGAATTTATTTATTTATTTATTTGTTTATTTGATAGGGACAGAGCACGTTAATGAAAATCAGTATAAAAAAACAAGATGTAAACATGCCGGAGTTAGCAAAAATGCTAATTTACATCCGTAGTCCCTAGGCAGGTAGCAAAAACAGGAACATTACAAGTGACAAAATACAAATATACAAATACACAATTACTGGTACCACTTTACAATGGCCCTATCCCAGTGTATTAAACTGTGTATTAACCTATGGAAAAGTATTGTCAGTACACAATAGTACTGTGTAGGTACTTCTGCCCCTCACACACAAACACAGTTAAAAATATGTAGCGCTACAAGCGGATGATTTTTTTCCAAAATGCCTGCTTCAGTTTCCTGACTTTCCATTGTTGTTTGTTGCCTTCAGACATTTAACATTTATTCAACCAGCTCTGTGTGCTTGACTCATGCACAAATGTTTAAATGTGCATCCGCTCAGTTTCCTGCACTTTCATTGTTGTTTGCTTCCTCCAGATATTTAACCGTTATTATTTCAATAACTGTGTACACATCGTCATCGGGCCTACAAGTGGCCGTTTCGGGTGTACAAGTGGTCGTTTTGAGCCAAAATGGCCTCCAGAGTTTCCTAAATTTCCATGGTGGTTCTCCTCCTCCAGATGCCTGATCAGTTCGACCAGACGGTGGTTCTGAAGCAGCTCAGATACTCGGGCATGTTGGAGACGGTCAAGATCCGACGCACCGGCTTCCCCATCCGGAGGCCCTTCCAGGACTTCTGCTCCAGGTTCGTACCGCAGAGAGACTCTGAAAATGAAACACGTGTCATCTTCCCGTTTCATATGACCGATACTGATGGTTGTGACCAGACTATTCTGTTGAAAACAGTCTACAGGTTAGCAATTTCACATACAGAAATAACCTGCAAGTCTTTCTCATTTCAGAAGAAGTTGGGCTGCAAACTTGTGTACCGTGTAATTTAATTTCAGTGGGCAAATCCAGAGACTCTTTGATGCAGTTTCCAATTCTTTTAGTGCAATTTCTTAACATTTCTTCTTGTCGAAAGGCTAGTGATGTGAAATCATACATATATCAAATAGTGTATGTCCGTATTTGGCCACTGTTAGGTTAGTTCTCTGTGTGTCCACCTCTCTTTCAAAGCATGGAGAAGCAGCTTTTCGTTTTTATGCTCCTCATGCCTGGAACAAACTTCCAGACAATCTGAAGTCTGCCTCCACTTCACAATCTTTTAAATCAGAGCTTAAAACATTTCTGTTTGCCAGGGCTTTTTAAGAAATCTAGGGCAACACTCATCTTAGCTGTAATATTTATTTATTTATATATTTTTTATTTTCTTTTAAATGTGACTTTAATGCACTTTTCACTTTTCTAATCCTCTTGCACTGTCTTTTTCTGCACTAGTTTACTTTTTAAGTCTTTTATCTTGTGGATCTCTTGTCTGTATGGCTTTGGCTTTAAACAACTACTGAAAACCTGTGGGCGCTCTTTTACTTTTCTTAACTTTTTAATATTCTTAACTTCTAGCACTCTTCTAGCGCCAAAAACCATGCAAGTTCTCAGCACTTTCAGGAAAATGCAGCAGCACCTCCGTTGCATTCAGAATAACAAGAAAAAGACTTTAATTTTACTTTCATGCCCCAAATTTGCCAGTACTAACACAAAAGCTTTGACTTGGGATGGGGTGACTATCCAGGGAAGGAGTTCAATGTAATGAAAAATACCCAAAGAAGAATTTACTTCCAGAAATTCCAGACAAAGAATAAACTTTCACTCTTATTCTATGTCCTTTCATAGTATTTATTCTTAGATGATGGTTCTAATCGAGTTTTGTAAGGGCAGAAAGGCCTTTGCACTCGTAATTTTTGGCAATCTGGGAATTGAAGCTTACTCTACTGTTGTAAGTCACTCATTGTAAGTCATTACATCAGTTCAATTCATAAAATGTGAATGTAAAGGGCAGTAGCTTCCTAAAAATGGACCACAACACCGGTATTGGAGCGAGACGCCTTGACAAAATCCTGGTTCTGCAATCTGTTCTTCAAAGCCGCTGTCCTCTTCTCTTGGAGCTTTCCATCCGGCTGTGTCCCATGGCCCATGACGGCCTCTGATACTAACTTCCTGCCCTGCCCCTCTCCTCTCCTCTCCTCTCCTCTCCTCTCCTCTCCTCTCCTCTCCTCTCCCAGGTACAAGGTGCTGATGAGGGGCGCGTCGACCCCGGACGACCCCAGGGGGCGCTGCATCCAACTGCTCCACCTGTATGACAGCAGCAGTGCAGAATGGCAGCTGGGCAAGACCAAGGTGAGGGACGGATGGGCAGTGGGGATGTTTTTTTATATTACATGATACTCTTTTTGCTTAAAGGAGAATGGTAATAATGAGCGACTGACTTTACGAGGCGGATTGTTTAATTTGGTTTACGTATGATGAGTAGAAATCCTTGTAAATATGATGAAAAGCAGCACTCAGTCTCACTCTGTCTTTGTAGTTTTTATAAAATATCTCTTATCATATAGTTATTGCTTGCTAATGACACTATAATAATGAAGGAGGTGTAATTTCAGTGGAATTCTATCTGTACAAACATGCAAAGAATCACAATCAGAATCAAATTTTTAAAAAAAGATTATTTTTCTGACTATTGAACTTATTGGGAAGCATTTCCACAAAGTCTTGAACCCAAAGACAAAAGTAGACAGAGTAAATTGTCTTGGAAAAACTACTTCACTGCAAAAATACGTTGTGTCAATAGAGATTTTCTTTTTCTTTCTTGAATTCAGTCATGTTTTGGGTTTCCACATCCCTGGTCCCTTGAAAACTCTTAAAAAAAAACTGCAAATCATTTCAAAAATGAATAATGTCAAAGAGAAGATAAGCAGTCTTTTCCCCATTCCACAAAAACATTTTTTTTTCCCCAGACATGCATTTCTTGTCCAACAACAGCAAAATGTGGCCTTTCGCTCAGTTCCCTACAGTATAATTGACTTTTTATTGTCCAACCCTGGGCTCCTGAATTTCCCATCATGCCGCCTCTGGCTCAAACCAGCTGATCCATATTCTCCAAGCTAACATGGGAAATGATTGCATGTGGACTTGCCTCGCCACTGGCGGACACCAATCTATTCTGGCTCCACTCTGTTCCCCTTAAGGCTTCATTTGGCACCGTGCATCTTACAATGCAGCTTGATGAAACCATTCCAAGGCTCAGGTACCTGTGTGACTGCGGGCTGTCTGGGTGTGTGTGTGTGTGTGTGTGTGTGTGTCATCATGAATAATGGAGGTCCAGAGCACCTGGAGCGTGGAATCCAACAGTTATTGGATCCAGTCTTCATCCCTGTAGAGCACGGTCTATCGCTCCCTGCTTCCAATACACTGGATTGGGCAGAATAAAGCTACTACCGGTGTGTGTGTGTGTGTGTGCCTGTGTGTGTGTGTGCGTGCGTGTGTGTGTGTGATTTCTATCGGAAAATGACAGATGGGGACACAGATCCCAAATCACAGCATGACCATGTGATGCAGCTAGAGGTGACAGCAGTTATAGAGGAGTGCATGTGTGTGTAGGGGTGGACGGATATGTGTTAATGTGTTTCTGTGTGTGTGTGTGTGTGTGTGGGTGTGTGGGTGTGTGTGTGTGTGTGTGTGCATCCTGGATCACCAACAATACAGGCAATCAGTGCAAGACTCAAATCCATGGTGCCTTTATAATAGGTGCAACAAATGTCCCTGAGTCCCTACAATACTATAATAAAGAACCGATATGATAGAGAATTGCTAGGAAAAGAAAGAAGATTTTTGGATTTTGTGTTTATCAGCCTGTCTGTGCCTTTCTTCTTTGTAGTTTAGATCACTGTATATATCAGGACTACTCAATTACAAATTCAGTTGGGCCAGATTTTAAAACCAGCCTATTTTTTTTTCATCAGCCTATTTAAAACCTTTTTTTAGCTTTTGGTAATGACAAAATTTTAAACAAACGCAAATGAATGAATGAAATAGACATGACATCAGCTTTTTTTTTAGTTCTTCTAACAGCTTTTCAAAAACATCTATAGCTAGAATTTCAACCCTGCGAATAGTTGAAGTGTCAGACCAGGGTACATTTTTAATAGCGGATGTCACACTAGTTTTAATTTTGTGGTCATTTATCACCTCATCCACGATGGCCAGCATGCATTCTTTCACGGTTTCAGAGTCTGTGATTGGCCTTTTCTTCTTTGCCAAGATCCAGGATACATGAAGGGAGGCTGCTGTAGCTCTTGGTCTGTGCAGGACCGCACCGGGGTCACACGGCTCCGACCGTAAGATGCAATCAAACTCTGCACTTTAGCGTTTGGTGTTTCTCAATGTGTTGCCTCCGAAAATTATATTCTTTAAATACCGCAACGCACTCATTGCAAATTAAACACATTGGTTTGGCGTTTGGAGATGGCGGTAAAATAAACAAGTATTTGCCAGTCCAGGCAGGGTTAAACCGACAGTTTTCATTGTCAACTCTACGTTTCAGGGTTGACAGAGACATATTTTCAGAAAAAGTGGGGGTCTAGACAAACATGTTCACAACATCAGATATTCTTTTTGAATGGATAAAGTACCGGTGTAAAACCGACTCCTTCATGGGTTGTTTGTAGCCTTAATGTGGCTAGGCTAGCGAGTGTCTTAAAGTCTGTTTATAGTGAGTCTGTTAGAGTCAGTCAGCCCCAAAAGTTTTTCGTTAGTCCAGTTTAACCTGCAGGAGTTTCTGCCACGGAGGAAATAAATTCATGACGAGTGAAAACGAGTCAAAATTTTTATAAAATAATATTACAATTAAAATATCAAAATAGCCTATAATTCAAGCTCGCTGGGCCACTTGGAGGTTGCTTCTGGGCCGGATAGGCCTGCTCTATACTCTCTACTCCAAAACACTCACAATCTTGTACACACGATTTCTTGCAACCGGATTTGATGTTTGATGTTCGATGTTCATTTCAACAAAAAGTCACAGTTGGCCGTCACTGATCGTATTTTCGTTGTAGTTGTAGCTTGAGAAGAGTCAGCCCTCTTAACCTGAACGAACAGCTGTCTTTTTTTGGGCTTTTTTAGCTAGCTAACTAGCCAGCAATGTAACCAATGTTGATGTTAACATGCTAGCATCTACTATATGTTACGATATGTTAGCTACTGTGCTACTCAGATGTGTTTCCAACAAGACAGTGATGGTTAGATGAGATGACATGATCAGTTCCCAGTCAAAAACAGCTCAGAAATGAACCATGGCTCTTCAGTTCTGTTGTTGTGGACAGGTTGCAGGTTTAGAGAGCGTGTTACATCACCTCAAAGCGCTCTACAGAGCCTCTAACCCTGGCGGTGTTAGTGCCATGCTCTACCCATTCAGCTACAAAGGAGTGCATGCTCCTGTGATCGCGGGCCTATTAAATCAATTCTATCTCTCTCCGAGGGATTCGCCTACTTTGTCCCGCCGCCTCTCGCGGTGAGATTTACATCGAGCCGGCCCGCAGCTCCTTTCATGTGGCACATGTCGTGACCATTGTCTGGGAGGTTTTTACAGCCTCAAACTTAATTTCCTGGAAGTTATATACGTATGCGGGCCCGCCCGGTGTCCCGGGGTTCTGTTCTCTCGAAGGGGCTGACCTGTCACGGCGCTCCCAGAGGCCCCGGCAGCAAAAATCAGATGTACGCCGAGGCTTAGCATGGCTTTTGTTGCGCTAATTAGCATAGTAATGATTAAAAAGGATTAGTTGTTCAATTCATTGGCATGCAAGTGTGTGTGTGTGTGTGTGTGTGTGTGTGTGTGAAGCAGAGTTTCCTTTACTATTGAATAGGTGCCTTACAGAGCTGCTAATCGCCTAAAACCATTTCATCATGGGTTTCAATGGAGAGCTTTAGTGTCCCATCATGGTCAAAATGCTGTTTGAGAGGCTTTTCCACCCTGACAAGGATAAAATTCTGGTGGCAACACTCCTGTGTGTGTGTGTGTGTGTGTGTGTTTCTGCCTGTGTGTGTGTGTGTGTGTGTGCACGAGCTTGCGCATGTACTGTATGTCTCCTTGTTAATTAACCTGCACGTCAGTGATGTCCAAATCACCCCGACTGAAATATGAAGAACCTAGGGAGGTCGAATGAGTTTACATTTCCCCGCGAAAATCTCATTAGCGCTTCACCGCTGAGGATTCAACAGTCTGTCGCTCAGCCAATAACTACCCCCCCCCCACACCCCCCAACCCCCCTTCCCCCTCCCCTCCCACCCCAGTACATCACTCAACAGGAGAAAGGCAATCTGTCCTCCGGTACCCCAGTGGCACCGTGACATTTCCCCACCGTCTCTCTCGCCTGAGACCACATCCCATATCTCATTTTCCTCCTCCCCTAATCGGCTTAACCCCCAGCGCCCCACAATAGGCCCCGGTTTCCCTATCAATGGAAGACAGCTTGGGTCCTAAAGCGGGCGGCTGCGCTAAGTGCCTGTAAGATCGGTCTTTTCAGAGAGCGGTGTAGCCGAAATGACTCGCCTTGGTAATTTGCGGTCTTTAGTAATGGCTGCGCGGCGTGAACAAAAGAGAGGAGGATTTGGATTTGATTTATGTCGGCTGCTTTGTTTGGCTGAGTTGTTCTTTTTGGATGGGAGTGTCTGTTAAACTGTGATGTTATTAAAAAAGAAGAGGGACTCTCTCTCTGTCTTTTTGAATCTGCTCACTTGTGAATCCTTTATTCATTACATGTGTGTAATACTGCACATGTAATAGATGTGCTATGTTAAGCACACTGAGATTCAAACATATTTTACCATCTGTCTCACACTGTAAATGGTGCTATGCCTTTTGCAATCTTTGCAAGTCTTAATTCATTACTTTTGTGTAATACAGTATACTTAATTGATGCACTGTATGTTAAGCACTGTGTGTTATTCAAAATAATATAAAATAAGATACAACGCGCTCAACTCACGATAACACCATGACAACCGGGTGCTGGATCCTTAAAGTAGTAGATAATGAAAAAGAAAGTAGGACAGCACTCCAAATTGACTTTTTATTTGCCACACAAAAAGTCAATTTGGAGTGCTGTCCTAGTTTCTTTTTCTTTTTCATTATTCAAAATAATCTACACATGAGCCACATAAGAGGTAGCATGATTTTGCTGTTGAAGGATAAAACCTCATGTCTTCATCAAGGTATTTTAGAAATTAACAAAATGAATTTGTTTGACTCCCATGGAATTTTTTAAATTATACAGTGTGTTTTGGATGAGTGTCATGAACCGCTGTTAAACGAGTCGACCATGTTAACCTTCATTTCAAGTAAAAACAAAAAGTGGAGCAACAAGGTTTTCACATGACAACAGTGATAAGATGACAACAATAAGAGGAAAAGGAATATTGTCCTAATAATCTTTCCTCTCTCCTCTCTTTGTCCTGTTTCCTCTTTCCTCTCCCCTATCCTCTCTCCTCTTTCCTCTCTCCTTTGTCCACTTTATTTCTCCTCTCCTCTCTCCTCTTTCCTCTCCCCTATCCTCTCTCCTCTTTTCTCTCTCCTTTCTCCGCTTTCCTTTCTCCTCTCCTCTCTCCTCTTTCCTCTCCCCTATCCTCTCTCCTTTTTCCTCTCTCCTTTCTCCGCTTTTCTTTCTCCTCTCCTCTCCTCTCCTCCTCTTTCCTCTTTCCTATCCTCTCTCCTCTTTCCTCTCTCCTTTGTCCACTTTATTTCTCCTCTCTCCTCCTCTGTCCTCCAGGTCTTCCTGAGGGAGTCTCTGGAGCATCGCTTGGAGAAGCAGAGGGAGGTGGAGGTGCTGAAAGCAGCCATGATCATCCAGGCTCACGTCATGGGCTACATGGCCAGGTACAACAACTCTACACAAGATTTACAGTTATTCTTTACATTGTCTGCCTTTTTATTTATCCTTTATTGAACCAGACTCTGTAAACTGATTGAGAAGCTTTTCATTCACAGTGGCAACCTGAACAAAAGGCAGAACTAGCTTAGCTGCAGGGACCAGGAATAAGACCACAAATCAAAAAAATGAAGTACATATAGACAAATACATTTATTATAGCACAGAATATTAGTACCAAGGATAGCATACAGCAGTGATTCTCAACCTTTTTCATATCAAGGACCCCAAATGTAGTCCACATTAGGGCCACGGACCCCCATTTGATGAGATTTTGTCTCTCTGACCCAAATCTGAGAATATTTGATTTTGTCCAGAATTCCATGACTGTCTGTATTGCAGGTAGAGAGATAACAGAGAAACTATAATCAAAACAGTCATTCTTCTACATTCTCTAATTGTTCTCTAAACGTCTTGTAAATGAAATAATGCTGAAGTTTACCAATTCATCAATTTGCTGGGGACCCCCTGGAACCCCACCAAGGACCCCTGGTGGTCCCCGGACCCCACGTTGAGAACCACTGGCATACAGTCATACTGTGCATAGAAATGGTGATAATATAATTGTGAACAATTATAGCTGTCATATATTGTAATATAGTCTATTTATTATAAAAGAGTCTTAACTAACCCTTTCTTAAAAGCATCACAGATTCATTAATTTTCATATTAAACGAAAAAAATAAATACAACAACATCGATTGAACCATGACAGCTGAGTAAGAAATGTAATCTGGTTTAAAAAACGCAAGACAATGGACACAGGTTCCCTTCCCCCTAAAGATCAAAGACAATATGGAGAACACACACACACACACACACACACGCACACACAGCACCTGTTTGAACATGCGACATATAAGGACAATCTTGCACTTACAATTTCTTACAACCATATTTGACGTTCATTTCAACAAAAAGTCACAGCTGAGGGTCACTGATCGCATTTTCACTGACGCCGTCCCCGCAGGAAGCAGTACAGGAAGCTGCTGCAGTGCATTGTGGTCATCCAGAAGAACTACCGGGCGTTCTACTGGAGGAGGAAGTTCCTGCTCCTTCGCTGGGCGGCGCTCACCTTCCAGAGGCGCCTCCGAGGCCAGCTGGCCCGGCGGGCCTACGGCCAGCTGCTGCAGGAGAGGAGGAGGAGGGAGGAGGAAGAGCGCCGGAGGAGGATGGAGGAGGAGATGGAGAGGTGGGCTAACTCCTGTCAGCTTGTTTTTTTCAAGTTAAAGTAATAATCTGCAGAATTTTCATCTAAATACATGTCTGTTTTTCTGCTTTCTACCACCAATTTATAGGCTATAACACAATAGTGATCCAATCTATATCCAGTTGATGAAATCTTTTCCACTGTCTATTCTAAGCAGCCAGTGTCTGGTTGTGTCTTTCCTGGGAAAAATCCTCTGCCACACAGGAAGTGATGCGTTTTACGTTTCCAGTTTGTTTGGAATCAACAGAAGAAGAAGAACTGGGTAGTTAGCATGAGCACCGATAGCCACCATGGCTGAACAGACAAAGAAAAGAGAAACTCAAACTGCAGCAACAGAAAATCCAAGCTCCACCCCCACACTGTTTGATTGACAGGTGATCTGTGGGAAGTGCAGAGCAGAAACACCACAGTGATGAGGCTGAGGGACAAAGATGGAGACTAAATAAAAAGAAAGACTCAGATCTTACAGATTACCATTTTAAGTCAAGTCAGATTTTGGTTAGAGTAACGGCTAAGGCATGTAGTGAAGGTTATGGTTAGGGGTTATGGAATGAATGTAATCAATGAAGGTCCTCATAAGTACAGTAATGCAAATGTGTGTGTGTGTGTGTGTGTGTGTGTGTGTGTGTCTATGTGCATGCATGTATGTGCGCATCTGCTTGCATACCTTTTTTTCTTTTTTGACGGATGGATGGATACATTTTCTTTCTGACCTTTAGAGACCGTATTTTAGATTTAGGTTTTATGGGATTTTAATGCCGTGATAAGGCAGGAAAAGCCTTTTTCCCCCTTTAGGTGTATCATATCTCTCAGTGTCATCGAGCTTTATGAAGCCACAGTGCCTGTTTCCGTCAGCTGATGTCTATCTGTCTGTCTGTGTGTCTGCAGGGAGAGGCAGAGGCAGGAGGCTGAGCGACTCGCCAGAGAGGTAAGATGAAACTGTTCACTGTTCAGAAAGCAAATGTCCTTTTTTTTCTATGTGAATGAGTTCGCATTCACATAGAAATAAGACATTTGCTTTTACCTTTTAGGCGTTTTGCTGAGGCTCCTATTCATAGATTGTGAATTTGTTGACATTTCAGTCCATCGGACCGTCACCAGAAATGAAGAAAAGCAGACAGCATAATCACATTTATCACTGTTTTTTTTCCAGTCAAGAATAAGGTCAAAGTTCACCATCCCATGCGCAACATAATGAGATCATATAGGTCTGCAATATTTACAATCAGTATACAAGATTGGATTTAAAGAACAGTCTGTCTTTCTTGAGAACCACATACTGGTTCACATTAGGAGGGCAACTCTCATTCTGTTTCAATATCTTTTTTTGCCCTTAACACACACACACACACACACACACACACACACACATATACCAACTGACTGATGGTATCCAAAATGCCTTCCGGTGCCATGATTACATTCAATTTTAGTGCGGATGACGCAAGTGACAGTGCTATTCTCGACCCATTGAGCTATGCAGGACCACTTGAACTGTTTCCATCAAATTGTTTTCTAATTTATTTCTTACTTTTTCCATGGTTAGGCTGAGGAAGCCAGGAGGATGGAGGAGCTGCATCGCGCTGAAGAGCTAGCCTCTCTGGTTTTGGCCCAGTCCCAGCCTACAGTAGCGGCCGCAACATGTCCGGATACCCTTGAGGAGCTGGAGTCGGCCGAGCAGGAGCTGGAGTCGGCCGAGGTCTTCGAGGAGGTGTCCGGAGAGGAGGAGGAGGCGATTCGCCCTCAGGATGCGACTCAGGTGGAGGAGATCCTACGACTGGAGCGGGAGATCCAGGCCCTGCAGAGGCAGAAGGAGCGCCAGGAGCTCTCCCTGACCGAGGCCTCCCTGAACCGCCTGCAGCTCCTCCGAGACCAGGAGCTGAGGCGGCTGGAGGACGAAGCCTGCAAGGCGGCGCAGCAGTTCCTCGACTCGCTGAACTTCGACGAGATCGACGAGTGCGTGAGGAACATCGAGAGCTCCCTGGGAGTCGGCGGCGAGGGGGGGGACGAGAAGGAGAGCGGGCAGAGGCGAGGCGACGAGGAGGAAGAGGAGGAGGTGGACGAGGGCTTCGGGGCCGACGACGAGGCCTTCAAAGACTCGCCGAACCCGAGCGAGCACGGACACTCGGACGGCCAGCGGACGAGCGGGATCCGGACGAGCGACGACTCGTCCGAGGAAGACCCGTACGCCAACGACGGCGTGATCCCGCCGCCGCCCGCCCTGCTCCACCAGCCGTTGCCCCCGGTGCCCCCGCCCTGCCACAGCGCGTCGTCGTCCAGCGGGGACTCCGCCGCCTACCACCGCCGCACCCCCCAGGCTTCGTCCGAGGCCCAGTCGGACGACCTGGTGGAGCTCATACCGCCGGACGAGGATTCGGACTACGACCAGGACGACTACGACGAGGGGGCCATCGTGTCCAGCGGCAGCCTGGCCCTGTCCAACCCTCGCAGCGGCCAGTGGTCTCCGGACTACCGCGGCTCCGTCGGCACCTACAACAGCTCGGGGGCGTACCGCTTCAGCTCCGAGGGGGCTCAGTCATCGGTGGGTAGCGGGTCGCGGTTTTATGATCCCCGAACGTTTTTGTAGCAGTGGGTGGGTCAGGGGGAAATTTTGTTTTGGGCTTCCGGTCCAAACCCAAACACTGCCCAATTAGAGCTGAATGCAGCAGCTGGTGTTTAGATGTGATGATAAAATTCTTAACTTTTCACCTTGTTTTCATAGGGGACAATAGGACAGGTCAGATTTTTCTAATAGTGAGAGATTTTTGCCTGTTGTTCCCTCAACCATTCTTAGATATTAAAGATCCTAAATTACTTAAATTCCCGATGTTTTTTTGCTTTTCTTTGTCCCCTCCACTGACTGATGTGCTGTTTGCGGGAAACTGCTCTACAAAGCAAACAAAGAGAAAAACTACTATGGTTAAATTGCCACGGCACTAACATTTGATGTGTTCAGTTATGCTCCTCTTGCATGTTCGTCTTGGGGGCGTGGCTCATCTAAATTCTACTGTTTTTATTCCATCGCTCAGTTCGAGGACAGCGAGGACGACTTCGACAGATTCGACACCGACGACGAGCTTTCGTACCGCCGGGACTCCGTCTACAGCTGCGTCACGCTGCCCTACTTCCACAGCTTCCTCTACATCAAAGGTAACTCATTCATTGTAGTGCTTCAACTGCTAAAACAAACCAGACTGGGTTTCCCAAATGTATCTTATTCCATTGGCTTAATACAAAAATGTTGGGAAACCTGTTTATACATCCTACAGGTGTTGCTGGATGTGTGTAAGGAGCCTGTTCATTTCAGTTGCAGTTCAGCAATGGTTCAGCAATCAGTTGACTTTGTATTTTATTTGTCAAATGTCATTTGGCCAAACTGTCATGTCAGTAAAGAGATGCAAAGGAAACCTATGTGTGAGTTAAACCTCTCGTCTCTGGATGTAGCACTTCGAGGTTCATATACTTCCCAGCAACTTGCAGATAAAGCAGTGATGTGCGTGTCTATCTATCTATTCTTCTCTCCAAGCGCTGTTCACTTTTATCACTAGGTGGCACTGTAGTCATTTGAAAAGTCCATGGAAGTGACAGTTTGATGGAGTTTTCTTGCTCTTGTTATTTCACCTCTCTCTCGCCTCACTGATTTCTCTATCTTAAGGGTTTGGAGGAGTAGCTGTGGCCTTGCACTTACTCCATTTCCACCTTTGTTGTACTTTCCCAGGTATTCGGAAAGGACTTTCACCATTACTGTAATACAGTGGCGTTAGAAATGCCTCCCTTGTGCTTTCAACTGGAAAACATCATCTTTATGTTTAGAGAATAGAACCAGCAATCCTACAATTTTCCTATTGGCTCTTATGTTCACAAAGGACTCAGTGTTGGAGTGAAATAGTTGATGTAAAATAAGAAAGTAAGAAACTTTGTGAAAACACAGCCTCTATTGTTTAAAGGATAAGGCCGGTGTTTTTTAATGCATTGCTTACCGTCAACAGATCCTATGAAAATAACAAAATCATACTTTCTGACTTCCCACGTACCGTTTTTAGCCTTCAACCCGGAAGTCATTGGCTCCAATTGTAAGCTAAAAACCTTAAAATGCAGCTCACAGAGACATAGTTTACATTTAAAAATCACTAACTGTTACCACGAAAAGTCAGGCTGTTGTAGTTATTACCAAATCAAATTAAAATGGGAACAAATTCTTCATTACGCCAGGGGACTATTTTCTGTGCTACGGAACTACTTTCCTGAGTTCGCAAAGTGTTTACAGCCGGCTTATTAAGTTGTTTGAGGAAAAAGTCGGCCGGCCCGGTGCATCGTGATGATGAAATGTGCTGCCCAGAGTTTTTTTAATCCTTTTTTTAATACAATGGAGTTCTATGGCTGCTGGGACATGGCTGCATTGGGCACCGGCTACATGGACGAGACTTCTTGGCAAAACAAAATCATTACTGATTTTGTTATTTTCATAGGATTTATTGACGGTAAGAAATGCATTAAAAAACACCAGCCTTATCCTTTAAACTTCATTATTATTTTTTGTCCCTTGCGATAAAATGAGTTGAGGACTATGGATCGGTCTCCGTTCTTTCATTCTTCTGTTCATTCGCGATATTTCAGATACTTCAGTCACCACTGGTAGGATTTTTGACAAAGCTTGGGGGAATTATGCATCTTTCAGGATCTTTCAGCATCTTTCCCCCTGCCTTCAGAGTTCCCCTCTTTAGAGAATTGCCAGTCCAGTGCGAACACTTGAACACAAAGCTTCTACTTTCTTAACCCCCGCTCTCCGATTTCCCTCTCCAGGAGGCCTGATGAACACCTGGAAGCGGCGCTGGTGCGTTCTGAAGGACGAGACCTTCCTGTGGTTCCGGGCCAAGCAGGAGGCCCTGAAGCAGGGCTGGCTGCACAAGAAGGGCGGAGGCTCGTCCACGCTGTCCCGCCGCAACTGGAAACGCCGCTGGTTCGTCCTGCGGCAGAGCAAGCTCATGTACTTCGAGAACGACGGCGAGGAGAAGATGAAGGGGATGCTGGACATGCACACCGCCAAGTAAGGAAGGAAGGGAGCGAGGGGTGCAGTGTAATTGAGCGCAAAGGATTAGGATGCAACGGATGGCAAATAATGAAAAGAGAGGAGATTAGAAACGAAGCTGTTTAAAGTTCAAAGGAATTGTAAGGGCATAAGGAAGGGGGAGTGTAGTGGAATGTAATTAGGTGTTGGATTAGCTTATTGCCAAGTGACGAGGGAAAAGGGCAGAGGGTGTGTGCATGCCTGAGAGGTAAAGAGGACAAGGGACTCAGGGTTAGAGCTGCAACGATTAATCGATTAATCGATTAGTTGTCAACTATTAAATTAATCACCAACTATTTTGATAATCGATTAATCGGTTTGAGTAATTTTTTAAGAAAAATAAGTCAAAATTCTCTGATTCCAGCTTCTTAAATGTGAATATTTTCTGGTTTCTTTACTCCTCTATGACAGTAAACTGAATATCTTTGGGTTGTGGACAAAACAAGACATTTGAGGACGTCATCTTGGGCTTTGGGAAACACTGATCCACATTTTTCACCATTTTCTGACATTTTATAGACCAAACAACTAATCGATTAATCGAGAAAATAATCGACACATTAATCGACAATGAAAATAATCGTTTTAATCGCCCTAAACCGGGTGTAATGCTTCTCACAAAATAAAAGTAATAAGACTGACATTTTTAAAAAGTAACCAATAACGCATTACAAGAATTGAAACATTACACGTTAAGCCTATTAGTTACTACAAAAAAGTAATCTGAATACTCTTACTGGCGCTGCTTGCATTTTTTCAAATTTCAGTTTAGCTCCCAAATTCAGAGCAGCCACTCGTTTCAGTCGCAATTTCACCATTTTGACCGCGTGCGCTCGGAAACAAACTGCGTGAAACACAAACCAGCCGCAAGGAGATCAAAGGTCAGAGCCACAGGGCCCACACAGTATTGTTGGCACCCTACAACAGCTTAGGGGAGAAGTTCATCTGTACTCACTGCAGTCGATGTTCTCTAATTTGTTTTTTTTGTGTGTAATTGTGTTCTGCAGAGAAATAGTGGACAACACCGGTAAGGAGAACGGCATCGACATCGTGATGCCAGACAGAACCTACCACCTGATCGCAGAGTCTGCAGAGGACGCCAGGCAAGTCCACTGTGTGTGTGTGTGTGTGTGTGAGTGTGTGTGAGTGTGTGTGTGAGTGTGTGTGTGTGTGTGTGTGTGTGTGTGTGTGTCCTATACATGGCGACATATGACTGTTTTCTGTGTGTAGTGTTCATCTGTTCATAAGTCATGGTTCTCAGCATAAATGTGCATTTGTAGACACAAATCACAAAGACACACATGTTTAACAGGATTATTTTATTATGATATGACATTATTATAATATTGTAATTATTATAACATTTTAGATTATTACAGGAGAGGCCATACTGCACCCACCACCTGCTCACTACCAGTTAATGTCTCTCTCTCTCTCGCTCTCTCTCTCTCTCTCTCTTTCTCTCTCTCCTTCCCTCCCTCTTTCTTTCTCTTTCTCCCCCTCTCTCCCTTTCTTTCTTTCTTTCTTTCTTTCTTCCCCACCTCTGTTTTTTGCTCATTTGCTTAAGTCTCCACCCACCAGTGCACACACACACACACAAACATTCACACACACACACACACACAAACATACACACCACACACACACACACACACACACACACACTCCCAGACAGTATAATGAGTAAGAGGTATTGTCGCTTAGTGGGGTCGGTGTGCCGGTTGCCCCTGGCAACCCATTGATTTCCTCTCAGAGGACCGGTCCACTACTTCCTCCATACATCTGCCTTGACAGGAAGATGAGAAAACTGTGTGTGTGTGTGTGTGTGTGTGTGTGTGTGTGTGTGTGTGTGTGTTGGCAGCAGGTTTGAAATGCCAGCCTCTCTCCCACCATGACCCAACATCAGCTCCATATGGCCCAACCAGCAGGCTGCTGCACTAAATCTAAACACAATCACCTTCATTTCCTCTTATATAGAAAGAGTTACTGTATGTTTAAGTTAATGTATGTTACTGTGTATTGACCTAGATACATAAACACAATTATAGGGATGCATCATTACCATATTTTCCCTGCTGAGACTGATTGAGGTACCAAGTTTTAAGTCTCACATACTGACAGCTAATATTTTACTGAATGAGACCATTAGTTTGGGCTAATTGGACAAAAGGTAATTGAGCTTTAATACAAATTTCTTCATTAGTGCAATGTAAAATCCTTTAGATTGCACTAATCCTTCTTACGTCTTAAAAAAGCCCAAAAGCAAGATGCCTCGGTTTAGTTTTACATGCTATAGGTGACTCTTGGCATCTGATGTTAGTGTTGGGGAGGTTTTCTGATACCAATACTGTGTTGTAGTCTGATATTGGCCTGATATCTGAGTCAGTATCGGTATAACTACATCTCTAGACTATTTCCAATCTCTTCTGTCAGTCTGTATAATTCCCCATCAAACACTTGTCCCTATACTGCAAACTAATGACAAGTGACCTTATTTTTAGGCATTCAAATTGGATGTTTGCTCCTGGTATGTTGAGGTTATTTAGGTTTCTTTGACAGAAACCTGTTGAAACCTGCAGACCACTACATGTGTCCGCCTTTTTCTGTTCTCTCTAAAGTCAGATATTGAAATGTTTTGTGCACCTGTGGTCACTACACTGCAAAAAAACGAGCTATGAATTAAATCTGATCTTGTGTCCAGACTTCATCAACCTGAGGATATTTAGTCAAATTATCTTATCTTGCTAATTTCACAAAATTTCACATGATTAATGTCAACATGATTTTCTTCCAAGAAATCATCACGAAACAAAGAATTAAATCATGAACCTTGTTTTAATCAATTCCCCTTGTTTCAAGCAAATGTGTAGAAATTCTAGATATGGATTATCATGAAAAACACGATTGAAACCAAAAAGAAATTGAGGTGTTGAGTGAGGTAATTTAAATAAAAATATCCTGAAACAAGCTTGATCTAAATCTCTTAAATCTCTTCCCAAGCTTGTCATTTTTTGATGATGATGATGATGGTGATAATGATGATGGTGTCGTCTCTATGGTTACAGTCAGTGGTTCAGTGTGCTGAGTCAGGTCCACGGCTCCACAGAGCAGGAGATCAGAGAGATGCACGACGAGCAGGCCAACCCGCAGAACGCCGTGGTGAGTTCCATCAACTCTGTTCTATTCTATTCTATTCTATTCTATTCTGTTCTGTTCTGTTCTATTCTATTTTTTTTCTTATTCACTTGAGTTGCACTGAAGCAGAAGCGCTGTAAATGTCACATCCTTTTCTCAAGGTTGTACCTGTGTGATGCTGCTTCTGTGTGTGTGTGTGTGTGTGTGTGTGTGTGTGTGTGTGTGTGTGTGTGTGTGTGTGTGTGTGTGTGTGTGTGTGATAATTGGTTTCTAGGGGGTGGAGGAAGGTCAAACTCATTATCCACACCCTGAACACACCACAGATCACTGTTATTGACTCTCTCTCTCTCTCTCTCTCTCTCTCTCTCTCTCTCTGTCTCTCTCTCTCTCTCTGTCTCTCTGTCTCTCTCTCTCTCTCTCTCTCTCTCTCTCTCTCTTCTCTCTCTCTCTCTCTCTCTCTCTCTCTCTCTCTCTCTCTCTCTCTCCAGGGAACGTTGGATGTGGGGATGATCGATTCAGTTTGTGCGTCAGATAATCCAGAGAGGTGAGAAGCAGCATAGCAACAAGACGGATTAACCAGCACATCACATCTTTGACTTTTCTTTGTCCAAACCTCATTCTGTTTATTCTATTTATTACAGAAAGCCTGTCAAAGACACACAAACACAGTTCACTCTGTTTTACAGTTTAGATAAGAGAGAGAATCCAAAAGATTCAAGTAAAATACGAGTAAAGACTCTACTGAGGTTTTTTTCGGAGCTCAGTCACTGTATTTTACTCCAGTAATTTGTATAATCCTTCTGCAACACACATTTCTTAAATCTACACCTTCCATCCAGCCATTATCCATTATATCATTATATGTTTGTATATTTTCATATATATATATACAGTACTGTGCAAAAGTCTTAGGCACCCTAGATTTTTTATATATATTTTATCTTAGATCTATATTTATTTGTTTTCTTCATTAGTGTGTCAGTAGACTGCTCTTTATAGTATATATTTTTTTATATTTAGAAACTTTTCATTTCATTATTTTTGAAAGCATCTTCACTTTATTTATTTTTTTACATGTGCCTAAGAATTTTGCACAGTACTTGTATATGTTGTTGTTTTTTGTCTATTTCTACTTAATATCTTTTAGTGCTGCATTTGTCGGTTGTGTTATATTTAATACGGTCCCCATTTGCTTTATTCTTACTTATATTTTCCTCTGCTGTATTCTATTACTATTTGCTGCAGAAACGACCCAATTTCGATTTCGATAACTACTACGCCAAAAATGATAATCCCCATTATTTATCTTAATATTGTGATCACGATGATTAATCTTGATTATTTGTCTCTCAGCTACAACCTGAAATCTGTACTTGTTGTGTTTTCATCTGGTTTCAAACCGAAGTGTCGATGACAGACGACGATCCACTTTTAGCAGCTAAAAACCTTTTCAGGATGTTCCTCTCTGACCTCGGGCCGATCCGTTCTTTTCCCCTTTGCTCCTCGCTCCTTTCTTCCCCAGCGGCTCTCTGTCAGGTTTCTCTGCTGCTTCTCCTTCTGAAACTTTTGTTTTTCGGTCACATGGTGCACTTTGGTGCATTCAGAGGCTGTGATTGGTCCGGTGTAATGGAAGCGCTTGATATACACCACACCTGCACTTTCAGGGGAATTGAAAATGTAACAATCAATATCTGCAAATTACATTATTAACCATGGAAACATAAAACCGTGATATAGGATTATCTAAGGTTATTTGTGCAGCCCTAGTTGCATCTTCTTTTATCCTCTCCCTCCCTCTAACTCTGTACCCCCCCCCCCCCTTGTCCCCCCCCCCCCCCCCCTTGTCCCCCCCCCCCCCCCCTTGCCCCCCGCAGGCCGAACTCCTTCGTCATGATCACGGCGAACCGGGTGCTTCACTGCAACGCCGACACCCCGGAGGAGATGCACCACTGGATCACCCTGCTGCAGCGCTCCAAGGGCGACACGCGCGTCGAGGGCCAGGAGTTCATCATCCGAGGTGACGGCACAGACACTTTCTTTTACCCGCTTCTTTGCTTTTCCAGGTGACGCGGGGACCGGAGCCAGTCCCAGCATGCACCGGGGCAGGAGAACAGATTAGATTAGAAGG